>NW_005187780.1:54763-61374 GCF_000239375.1 Pundamilia nyererei | reverse complement strand
GATTCTTAAGTGTTTTTATTCAACTACAGGCAGGAAAAGATGAATAAAAACACTTAAGAATCCTGATTGAGTTTGTCACAATTCATGCATGACAGGGTTAAATGGTCAGAGCCACAGTGTTCACAGGAAAACTCTTTCCTTCCAGTGCGGTCTCCCCAAAACCAGCAGATCCAACCTTTATGATCCAGAATCGTCTGAGTGAGATCAGTGTCCTCAAGCCGGCCTTTAAACTTGACCCAGGAGTTTGAGCAGAAACGCTGCGTTTCTTTTTACCTCGCTTCACCGACACATCTGTAACACCTGGAAACCACAGAGCTGTGGACAAACATCTGGGACACTCGTGATTTTTAAAGCAGGTGGACACCTGTTGAAACATCATCACCATGGTAACCTTAAAGTGGTGTTACTGATGACGGCTGTCAGCTGTTTCATTCAGTTGGCATCAGCAGGCTTCCATAGGTGCCGCTGCCCAGCAGGAATGATTTGCGATCAGTGTCCACGCGTGACTCATGTCACCTTCTTTAAACAGGTTCAGAGTAAATAAAAAGCAGATTTGACACAAATGTTTATTACTTCTTACATCAAAAACATCAGAATATTTATGTTTGTGCTGAAGCTTCACACCAGCGTGCGTGTTAGAAGTAGCTCTGCAGCGGCTCTCCCAGGATGTTCTCCATCTCCTGGATCACCTTCTGGACCTGCAGCTCCACCTCTTCACACTCGTCTGCAAAACAAACGGCAGGTTTGAGCCTACGCCGTTACCTGGCCTCACAGGTGGAGCGAAGCTCCACTGAAACACGAATGTGATATTTTACTGCATTCTGTGTGCATCTTATCGTCTCTGATGTCGTATTTTATCTGAACCTTTACTGATATTTCTCCATGATGGTGAAAATATGTTTCATCTGTCATGCTTTTATTCTGAAACATCTGGATCTAGAGGTTTTCTCTTGTCAGAGATGTGCTGCCCTCTTGTGGCCGACAGCTACATTACATCTTAGAGCCAACAGTTAATATGAGCGGTGTCTGTGTGTGCGCCTCACCCTCCATGAGCTCAGCCAGGAAGGGGATGGTCTCCGGCAGCAGCACCATGTAGTTCTCCTTCAGTTTGGACGCCACCTCCATGAGCATCAGCAGAGAGGAGAAACGCACCTGTGGAGGAGGAGGAGGAAGCTGCTGAGTCAATAACTAACACCAACACAGAGTCTAATTTAAAACTCTTTGTATTAATTAACTCTGCCTGGCTGAGATCAGACAGCGTCAGAGTGAAGCTTGACCGACTTCTCTGCGCCTTCCAGGCGTCGCTCGGGGCTCAGGGGAGCCGGTCAGCTGTGCAGGTGGCCTTACCTTGGTGTCAGAGTGCCTGGTCTTCAGGAGGATCTGATAGTTGAGGGTCTTCCACTGCGAGTCGTCGCCCATCGCCACAGCAAACTGCCCGACGCAGGGCACCAGGTGCTGGGTGACGCGCTGCTGGTATCGCTGCTCGCCACCGACTCGATTCTCCAGCTGGACACAAACACAGAAACCATTCAAGTTCAATGTCACCAATGAAACCACGCCCAGCGGGTGGAGTCATGCAGTTTTGGAGAAATATTACACCCTCTGAAGTGTCTGCACCTCACCTGGTCTACGAGCGGGCTCAGCAGGGCGTCGCCTCGCTCGCGGCTCAGGAAATGCTGCGAGTCGTACAGGAAGGTCTTGTGGAGGCAGTCGAGGACGTACTGCAGCAGCAGGCAGCTCTTCTCCTCGCCATCGTCCTCGGAGTCGAAGAGCAGCGACTCTGCAAGAAGCAAAAGCACCGTCAAGCTTGGACAGCTGGGAAACAGCTGCTTTACCAACAAACAGCTGTTTAAATATTAACATTTAGATAAATGTAACAATTTACAGTTGAAAATCAATAAAAAGAGAAAAGTTGTGGATGAGGTCAGACCTGTGCTGTTGGTTTGTGTCAGCAGGTCTGCGAATGGTTTCACCAGGTTTGCTGCGAACAGCACGAAGAGTCCTTTGAGGCGGTCGGCGATGCGGTCGGACAGCCGGTAGAAAGTCAGCAGACGATCTTTACGCTCCGATTTGCTCCAGTCGAAGAGCTGCGGGACAGACGCACAGACACACAGTTATCGCCACACGGCGGGAAACTGGGGCGGCGGCTGAATCCTAGGCACGGCGGGGTTACCTTGAAGAAGAGCGGCCTGAATGTGACCTCTGACAGCTTCATCACCATGGCGATCAGGCAGTCGATCACGCAGCCCTCGACCTGCGCCGTCTTCTCCAGATCCCCCTGAAGACAAAAGAGACGCGTGAGAAAGGTAAAGTAATCTAAGTACATCTACTCAATCACCAGCTGAGCGGACCTGGCAATGCTCGGAGCGGAAGTCGAGTGCGGTGAGGAAGAAGGTGGTGAGCTCTGATTGGTGGAAGCTGAGCTGGTCTTTCTCCATGTGAGCGATGTGCTCCTTCAGGATGCTCAGCAGCGCCCCCAGCTGACTCTGCGGGGAAATGACAACGAGACGTTAACAGCTGAAAACCATCGGGAACCTCAGAGCGGGAACCTCAGAGCGGGAACCTCAGAGCGGGAACCTCAGAGCGGGAACCTCAGAGCGGGAACCTCAGAGCGGGATTTGACGCCGATGACCGTTTAGCGCTGATTTCTACTTTTAACGTTTTTTCTGGCTTGAAGCACGAAAACATTAAATTACAGGATATTACTGCTGCTGTTTGATTTTAGACATTTAACAAGCTCAGCGTGAGAATTTGGGATTTTAAGTCCCTGATTCCACATTTCGGTGGATGTTTGATTTGTTCTCGTGGAGCCATTTTAAACGACTGACTCCAATAATGAGAGCAAGTGTCTTTGGATCTTTCTGGAAAACTTTAAGCCAAGGCGCACACACAAACTTTGAACTTTACCGGCTTCAGTAGAAAACAGTAAACACACCTGAAGCTCGACTCTCACCTTCTTATCGACCACCATAGTGTTGTAACACCTGCTAATGGTGGGCAGTAGGACCCTGGGGGGCAGTTTGGTGGCAAGGGTGCTCCTCAGGGAGGCGAGACGGATGGAGAGCTGGGCGGAGGAGGAGGAGGAGGAAGTCTCCATCAGCCGGGTCAGCCGACACACCTGCAAGAACGAAGAGGAATCACGAATAAGCGAATCCCTGTGACACTCGCGTCACACTCCAGGTGAGCTGGGACCAATCGGCACGTCTCCTCAAAGCAGCAGCGACATCGAGCCGTACCATTTCAGATGAAAAAAACGAGGCGCTAGGAAGAGCGCACAGCACGATCCAATCAAAGCACAGCTCCACCGCAATCCTTTATAACCTTTGTTTTGTTTTTCTGATGCAGTGCTCGCGGGGCGGCGTTACCTGTAAGGTGGCGTCGTGCAGGTATGGGCTGATGAAGTGTGGCAGCGTCTCTGTGACCCGCTGCAGGGCAGTGACGGCGCTCAGCAGGTAGATCTCGTTGGTCAGAAGCTCCTTCCTGTTTTGGAGCGCGTGCAGTATGGCTGGCATCAACCTGCGGAAACAAACACGCGTCAGCTGACTGGAGGGCGGCTTCCCCACCTTGTCGTGTGAGGGTGAAGGACGGGCATGACAGACCTGGGTAACTGCGGGATGGCGAGGGCCTTCAGTGTGCTGACCACCTCGGCGATGCAGAGCAGAGCGCTGCCCGTCACGTTCTTCTCCTCCTCTGCCGCCGCGACGAGCTCCACGGTTTGCAACAGCACGGGCACAAACGTCTCATGGTGGTCGGACCCAAAACTGCGACAGAGCAGCTTGAGGCTGAAGAGCGCCGTCTGGCGGTTGATGGCCTGCTCCGCTCCGTCCACGACCTTCCTGTGATCTTTGCCCACAATGTTCAGCAGGTCGCCGATCAGCTGGAGGAGCACGGTAACCTGAGGGCAGACAGGAAGTTGATGTCATCGTTTCATACCCAAAACACGCTCTGCGGAGAACTCTGACATCACTTCCTGTTACCTGCTGTGCATCCCACTGTGTTCTGTGCTGCAGTTTGTTGTTGAGCAGGTCCATGGCCTTCCTCCTGACCGATGCCAGCTCGTTTCCCATCAGGCCCCTCATCACCGTGATGAAGGTGTCCGTGGGCAGCAGCGCGTTCACCTGAACAAAGGTGAGCAGGTTAGAGCGCCTCTGCAGGGCGGCTTTCACTCCAGCAGCAGGAGAAGAAACTGAGGTTAACGGTGGAGGACCTGCTGTTAATGTTAACGAGAAGAGTTTAAATAAAACTGGATTCAAACCTTGTCCAGTACGTCGTAGGCTTTATTCAGCAGAACTCGCCAGAACTTGGCGGTGGGTTTGTCGGCGTTCTCCTCCACACAGCGAGCGATGCTGTGGATGTAGCGCAGGATGTCCTCCAGCAGCCTGAAACACGAACATGACATCACCTTCAACGCCACCAAACGCTCACATAACAACGTGACATCACAGCATCACTCACCTCTGCTGCAGTGGCTGTAGAGATGCGTCTATGTCATCGTTGTTGTCCGCGACCTGAAACAAAATCAAACGTTTATTGTTGTCGCACCGAGCGCGCTCCTTACCGCCTGACCTTCAGTCGCCCACCTTCCCGATGAAGCTCGCTGAGCTGAGCAGCTGAGCCGCGAATGACACGGAGAGGAACTTGAAGTGTCGCAGCTCTTTGCCGCCGTGAGCATCCACGCTGAAGATCAGCTCCTCCACCTTTTCCTCCTCCTTCTTCGCTCCTCGCCGGGCGGCGGGCCTTTTCACTGGAGCTACACAAGACAAACCCAGAAGTCCATCAGACTACGGAGGGCCAAACACGCCAAAACTCTATATTTAGAATTAATGACTCTATAGAGTCATTCATTCTAAATATCAAATATTTATTCAATTTGGATTAACTCATGTACTTTCTACAAATTAGTTTATTTATGTTTCAATTTAAATTCAATTTCCTAAATTTTAAATGAAAGAAATTCAAATTGTTATTTTTTTTAACCATATTTACTTTTATATACATGTTTTCATAGCCATTGTTCTTTGTGGTAACATTTCTGTTTCCTTTCTTAATAATTTACCTGTTTCTTCAAGTCCAGTATTTTACTTTATTTATAGTTATTCGTTTATATCATCCTCTCTTCTTAAATTTAAAATAAATGTCTAAAATTTGAGTCAGAAATAAAAGCAGCAAATATTTTAATTTACCTTGATGTTCATTATTTTAAACATTGTATTTTTAATCTATTACTTTAATGAAAGACAGATGATTGGCTCCTGGGTGTTTCATCTGTAACAGTAAAAATCTGCCAAATGAAACACTCGGAGCGTATTGTGATAGTAAGGGATTCTCATTAATATTAATTGATTAAAATGTAAATGAAGTAAACTGATAGACGAATCATAACAAAGGAAATAATTCTGAAAGGAGTCAGTTTCACATTTTAAAAATACAATTGTTATCACTTTTTTCTTTCGATTTGGCACTTACAGTCCTCCATACAAACATGATTATGTTATTGATGATGTAAAACTTTCGTTTTGTTTTACCATCCTCTTTGTCGTCTGGCAGCTGCAGCAGGAAGTTCAGGATGTTGATGAGCGAGGTCAGCTGATCGCTGATGTCAAACTGACAGCACAGAGAAATCCAGAAGTCCACGTCTCGCTCCAGCGCCGCATCCTGCTCACGAAAACACAAAATAAACTACGTTAAACACGCAGAGACACGAAACGACGCGCTAAACTCCGAAGAAACAGAAGCAGGCGATTTTTACCTTCTCGCTGGTGGAGCCGGCGCTCTGTGTGGCGTGCAGCTTGAACAGGAGCAGCATTAGGACCCAGAGGAAACGGGCGGGACCCAGCGTGGTCACCAGCTGAAACAGGATTGGCAGCCGCCGGTGCTCGGGCACGTGGGGGAGCGCGTCAGCAAACACGTGCATGATCTTCGTCACCACAGCCATCACGTGAGAGGCGGAACTTCCATCGGAAAGCTGCTGGGCCTGTTGGAGGAGGAGCGAGGAAGTTATTGCCACGCCACTCGTGTATAACGGGCATGTTTGTCGGCTCCGTCGCCGCCTCACCTGGATCAGAGCAGGTATGACCATCTGCACCGTCTTGTCGATGACTCTGAAGCTGTAGCTGTCGTCCAGCCGCATGATGCTGGCGCCCATGAAGGTGAAGATGGGCATGATGTTGTGGAGGACCTTCTCCTGCAGGAGGAACACGGACGCGTTTGTTTTCTTGCTATTAAAATAAATGTTGTTTATTTTAATTCCCATATTTATTTATTATTGATTAATTTCTTTCCTTTAATTCTTCTCTTCTAAAACAAACCTGATACTAAACGTACCAAAAATCAAAATTACTGCTTTATTTCTTTTATTTGTATCAGTTGCTGTAACTGCATCACTAACTGCTTCTCGTGTTTCCTTCTTTGGGTTCATTAAATTATAATTAAAAGTAAAAATAAAAAAAATAAGAAACAATAGTCTAATATTTGTTTAAAATGTTGGCTACATTGATCCTCCATATCCATCAGGACATCAATATTTTTTCGTTTGTTTAAACCAGGCACGCGAAGGGTTAACTGATGGCACGACCATAGCGGGACTGGCCATCGGACATACCGGGCGTGAT
>NW_005187780.1:50355-53300 GCF_000239375.1 Pundamilia nyererei | reverse complement strand
ACAAACACTTCTGCCGCCATGATGTCATCACAGACGTGCAGAGGAGCTTCAGTCTCAGGGGGCGGGACTTAGACCGCTCTTTGTATCAGTGACATAAAACTCTCTCAGCTGCAAACAGAGACGGAGGAGGAAGAGCGAAGGTGGTGGTGGACAGACAGAAGAGGAGGTGGAGCTCTCACGGGGAAGATTGCGGCGGCGGTGCCCAGCAGCAGCAGGGCGTGGTGGTGAGTCTGCGGCACGTCGGACGTTCGGATGCACTGAACCACGAGCTCCACGCTGAACTTGTCTTCATCCAGGACGTCTGCACAGAGCGAGGAGAGCGCAGTGAGGCAACAAACACACACACACACACACCTTCATCATCCTCCTCTGACACCCACCTGCAGCCACAGCTCCTCCAGCTGCAGCCAGTTTGTGGCAGATGTTGAGCAGGCAGCTGAGCAGCAGCTGCTTGGTGTACTCCGTGTTGGCGTTCTCATCGGAGCCCGGCTCCATGCTCCTGACGACAGACGGAGTTATTATTACTCAAGTGTTTGTTTTTCTTTTGTTACTTCAGTTGCATTTCCATGTTTGAAATAAAATTCTATCGATCGATTTTTCATCTTTTTGTTACTCCCGTCTTAAATAAACAAACAGAAGAAGAAAAAACTCCACTTTCAGATTGGACCTCTCTGCAGCCCGGAGTCAAAATCCTGCTTCCACTTCCACACGACTCCAAACACGGATCAAATCCACACGAAGTCCTAATGAGGACTTTACTACAGCCTTCATTCTTCTTTCAGTTTAGATGAAATGACAAAACATGAGAAACTGTAGGACGTGGCGTTTCCTGTCATGTTACCTGGCGAGCAGCGAGAACAGAACCGGCACCAACACCTGGGCTCTCTTCACTTTCTTCTTGTGCTGCAGCAGCTCCAGGATCAGAGTGACTCTCCGCCACGACACAGCGCCCCCCTCTGGAGCCGCACCGCTGCTCTCCTGAGGTTTCCTGAACACACGCAGCGGTTCACACCGATCACTCATCGTGGACGCGCCACGCTTTCAGACTGAGGCTGCTTCTGGAAAATTGTGGCTCAACTAAAAGCTGAAATGTTGTCGGGATTCGTCCTGAAACTATCAGAAGGAAATCAGACCTGTTACAGGGTGAAAGTGCAGATCGGGGCCCGCAGGCTGCACGGGCGGTAAACAGCTGACGTCAGCCGGTTTAACTCATTTCTATCAACTTCAGTTCAATAATTACATCATTAAAATGGAAGGACGAGAAACGAGACAACAGCGCCACCATCAGAGTGAACCCTGAACTACAACATTGTTTTCAAGCAGATCGTCATCAAAATCAGTAAATAAGCACAGGAGCAAATCTTCGTGTCGCGTTGCACAGAATGCTCCGCCTACAATTATTCATTTGATTCGTTGTTTTCAGCTGCAGAAATCCGTGTTTGTCTGAAGGGAACTGGTCCGATCACGTGACCTCAGGAACGCTTCAGGGCGCAAATACCTCTGCGACAGTCGGCTCCGCCGGGTCTGCTGCACCGTCACGCTGACTTTGGGTTTTTCTGGAGGAGCGAGCTCATTGGCCAGCAGCTGACAGTCAACGACGACCTGAGGCGAACGCAAAGGTCAAATGTTCAGCGATTCATCCCCAAACAAACGACCGTTTCACTATCAGCCATCTTTCTTCTTTCACGAGAAAGAAAAATGTTGAGCAGACGATCTCGGCTCACCGCTTTGAAGACGCTGCTGATGGTGTTGGCCACCGCCGGACTCCTGCTCTCCACCAGCAGGTCAAACATGGCCGACAGCAGCTTCTGCTGCACCGCCTCGTCCGCGAGGGCGGAGAAGAAGGGCTTTGTGATCTGCAGGAACACGCAGAGACGTCTGAACACGTTAAATCATCACCCGTCACTCAGACTTTAATCTGGGTTTGAAGTAAAGACTGAATAAAAGATGGACAGCATCACTGTGAGCGTGCACTCGGGTAGGGTTAGTCCCCGTCCCCCGATTGGTGGATTTGTCCTCCTGACCTGCTCCAGAGCGATGATCTGGCAGCTCGGGATGCCAGCGTGCTGCTGCGTGGAGGTCTTCAGAGCTCTGATGAACAGGTCCAGGCAGTTCTGGTCTTTGGCCAGCAGGGGCGCCGACGCCTCGTTGTACTTCCCCAGGACCAGCTGCAGGAGCTGCGCCTCGGCCTGCAGCAGGGCGGGCGTGTCGGGGCCGGTCTCCAGGAGGCGATCGAGGACAGGAAGCAGGCTGGAGAGCTCTGACTGAGAGGAGGAGGAGGACGAAGAGGAGGTCAAAGGAGACAAAGCATGGCTCTTTAGACGAGGACGACATGATCAGACTGAGGTTAGATAACAGCACCAACAATGCTTCTCTCTGGCTGTGCGTCACGGCGCTCACGATAACGCCGCCATCAAACACGACACACCAGGAAATGGAAACCGTTCAGCTTCAAAGATCGCCAATCTGAGTCCGGCTCTAAAACAAAGACGTCAGCGGCGAATCCTCCGTTTCAGACGCGGTCCCGCCCACTCACCTGTCCGTTGACCTCGCTCAGCGCTCTCAGCAGGGTGGCGGCGATGTATGACGGGCAGCTCGGACTCTGAATGCTCCTCACCAGCAGCTGCATCGCCGCCGCCAGCTTCTTCTGCTGCGGCTTCGCTTTACTGGATGATGACTCATCGTGCAGCACGCCGAGAACCTGCGGGCAAAACAGGAAATCAGAACAACAAATACAGGAAGTCCAGATTTAAACCAATCAGCTGTTTCAGAGTCCTCACCGTGCTGAGGTAGGACGGGTCGGCGGCGATCTCCTCTGATGTCGACAGGAGCTTCTCTGTGATTGGCTGGAAGGGGGACGTGTTGGCTGCCGATAGGCTCTGCAGGACGCTGAGCGCCGCCCTCCGGACCTCCCGAACAGGAGACGTGAGACAGCAGAGCAGAGA
>NW_005187780.1:34535-48268 GCF_000239375.1 Pundamilia nyererei | reverse complement strand
ACACACACAGGTGTTTTAATAACCTCGTACGTCATCAGCGCGTCTTCCAAACTTCGGACGTTTCATGAAACGTTAGTTTGAGGTTTGTTTACCTGAATCGACCTTTTTAAAAGATTTGTTACATTTTTGTTTTTTCTATTTTTGTAAATCTCACCTGGTGAGTTGGCGGCCGCCAGCTCCTTCAGCTTGGAGGCGGGTTGGGTGCTCAGCAGAGCTCCGCCCATATACAGTGCCCGTGTCTGCAGGACGGCGCCCACCTTCGCATCCAGCTGGTCTCCATGGTTACTGGTGTATCCCCACAGCATGCACAGGAACCTGAAGAGCACGCTCGGTTCGCGCAGGTGGACCTGAGGTGACGGTTTCTCAGGTTAGCGGCTCGCTCCATCACGCTGAAACATCATGTCTGCTCACAGGAAATGATGTCATACCTGGACGAGCAGCTTCATCAGCTCTCTGAAGCTGTCAGCCATCGCTCCCTCGGCGGCGCCGCTCATGATTATGCTGAACAGGCGGCAGATCAGACCCAGGTAACAGCAGGTGTTTGTGTCGAGCTTCTCTGGGTTCCACCACGCCGCCCCTGGAAGACAATCATGTGACCAGTCAGCTGACCGGTTCCCTCTTCTACCTCAGCTCTCACCTGCTCTGGGAGATTTTACCTTTGAAGGAGGCGTCGTGACACTTGAGGCAGGAAATGAAGTCTCGGAGCAGAGCGACGAGGACGAAGCCATACTCTGCGTCCGGCTGCTGTCCCTGCGCACACCTGCTTAGGTAGAGCGCCGCCGCCTCAGAGAAGGAGGTAGGCACAGAGACGGGACGCTCAGCTTCCTGTTCAGAACCAACACCATCCATCAAAACACGTCGCCGACGATACTCAGTGCAAGCGGGCTCTGTTTAACTTTGTGTTTATGGATGTTAAAGGCCGACCGACCTGTGACGCGTCGCTCCTCACGACCTCCAGCAGGGGGCGCTCCAGGAGCGCGTAGACCCTCTGAGCGGTGAGCAGGTGCTGCGTCTCGCTCAGCTCGCCCAGACCAAGCAGCAGCGTCCGGGTCAGCACCAGGAACGCCGCGCGTTCCCTGAGGCTGGAGCGTCGCTGCTGCTCCACCAGCACGGCGAGGTTCTCCAGCTGAGCGCGACACACACGGAAACCATCAGCTGACAGACTCAAAACAGATCAGTCCGCTGCTGAAAGTAGTCCCAACAGCACGGCTGCCTCGTGACTCAGACACGTTCATGCTTGAAAACGTTCACGTGAGCGACACGAGGAAAGGCGTCTTAACTCACCGCGTCGCGCCTGGAGAAGTGCTCCATGTTCGCCAGGTTCTTTGTCAGCGTGGAGACCAGCCGCTCGTTGGCCACACCCACAAAGTCGGGCTCAACGCTTCTCTTCGTCACGTCATCGAGCTCTGTGTGATGCAAAAAGTTTCAGACACTGACGAAATGATGGACAGAACTGCTTTTATTGTGAAAGCGCCACAGGAAATGGGTCTGTTACCTGAGGCCCAATTCAGGGTGAGCGGGTGATTGGCAAGGAGGGGGGACCGGGCGATGCGGCGGGCGAGGTCGAGCTGGGTCGAGGTGACGACCAGGAACGGCAGCAGCCTCCAGCCCGTCCTCGTCACCAGCTCGCCGTGCCCCTTTCCCATCCGCGGGTCGGACAGTAAACGCACCGCCTCTGTCAGCACGGGAACCCTGGAGGAAGGAGTCTCAGATTTACAGGAGGTTCATGAAGGCATCATTAACAGCAGGGAAAATAAGCTTTCACTGACCATCGCTCAGCCTCCGGCTGATCGGCTCTGTGCAGCAGAGACAGCAGACACGAGACGGCGTCCTCGCGGTCCACAACGTCAAACACCACCTGAAACACAACGAAAACCGCCATTAACCACAACGCCATCAAGCAGAACGCCATCAGACCCGTTAACCATCGTCTCACTGACCTCCAGGACTTGGAGAGCGGCGGCTACGACCTCCGGCGATTCGTCCTTCAAACGCTCCGTGACGGCGTCTTTCAGGAAGTCGTCATCCAGACTCTGCTGCTGCTCAGAGGAAACACGACCCTTAATATGTGTGGTTAAAAATGTTTTAAAAATAAAACAGACACAGAGGATTAAACAGGAAGTCTACCTGTCCAGCGGCGATAAGGTCCTTCAGGCGCTCCACGGCCGAGACTCTGACCGACGGCTGAGGGTGTTTCAGGCTGAGCAGCAGCGACGTGTCCGAGTCGCCTAAAATCTGCCGACGCAGAAGGAAGACCGTGAGCTCAGAGAGACGAAGACGCCACAGTTCACCTGAGCGACGCCGTTTCGTAGCTCACCTGATGTTTCCCGCTGCTCAGCGACAAAGACAGAAACCGGTGGAAGAGCCGTTTTTGCGCCGTGCTGCCGATGTCGGTCACATGACCTGCGAGGACGCCGTCCAGAGCTGCACAGTACCTGATGGAGGAAAAAACTTAAACGCGGCTCCGCCCTCTGTATCCCAGAACAGCTGCGGCCGGCGGCCATGTTTTCACTGCTGTTTGCGTGCAGACTCGTTTACCTGAACACGGTTCTGCGACACCTGTGCTGAACCAGGAACTATATAATATTTACTCGTACGTACTTGGACTCGAACAGGCGCACCAGAGGCAGCAGGCGCTGGTCGAGGGCCGACAGCTCTACAGGTGAGCGCTCGCTCTGACTCAGATACTCGTCCAGCAGCAACCTACGGGACAAACACGGCAGCAGTGAGAAGACGTGTCGCGTGATTGGCTGCGTGGTCGGCTGAGAGGAGGTTTACCGGGCCGCGGTGTGGTCCAGGTCTTTGGTCAGCAGGACGGACTCCAGGATGGACTCCAGCACTGCGAGCCGGTCCGTCTCACCTGTGACACAAACTCAGGTCAACTCCACCTGCGGCGCTGTAAAGCATTAGACGTACATGCAGCAGGCCTCACCTGAGCTGCTGATGAACACGCTTTGGACCAGGTGAGGCAGCAGGTAGCGGAGCAGAGGGCTGACGTCGTGAACCGCCGCCATGACCTGCAGCGTCGGCACCAGCGCCGCCATCGAGCAGAGACGGCCGGCGGCTCTGAGCACACGAGAAGGAACAGACAGGTGAGAGGACGCCACGCCTGGACAGAGCGTGCCCGAAACATCACGACCAGGCGGCGTCTGTCCTACCTGGGCCCCACGGCGCCCTCCTTCTGGTTCTGCAGCAGCACGATGAGGCAGCCCACGCCCTCCTTGGCGAGGACGGGCTCTTTGATCAGAGACTTGCTGATGTGCACGGCGAGGCTGTCCACCAGGTTCGCCTCCATCACCACCTTCACCGCCAGCTGGCACACGATCATGTAGGTGGCGGCTTTATAGTCCGCAAGCGACGACTTCAGACCCTGAGGAGGCAACGACATGTGCGAGGTTAAATCTCACGTCACCTGTCGGATCGGGGTCATGTGAATAATGGCGCACGTTACCGTCTGCACGTATGGCAGCAGCTTGGAGATGATGGTGTTGGACACTCTGTCCACGGCGTCCAGGGCGGGGACGATGGTGCAGGCGTAAAAAGAGAAGATGACTCTGAGCTGGGAGCAACTTCCCGAATGTCCGGAATACGCCTGCAGAGGAGAAGGAGAGCAGTGAATGCAGGTAACTGTGCAGGCGTCCCGAGAGCCTCGCCGCGACGTCGACAGGTAACAGGAGGGGTCAGGGAGGTCACCTCGATGGACCGGGTCACCAGGCTGCAGATGAAGTCCATGAAGCTCAGGTCAGTGTAGCAGTGAGTGATGAGAGTTCCTCTGGATAACGGCACGCCGGGTTTCTGAACAAACAACGACAAACAAAACGATTTCACGTCACTCTGATCAGCAGACGGACCTCACAGGCGCTCCAGCTCAGGCGAGTCACCCACCTGCAGGCCGCGCAGCCAGTTCCAGCGACTCGTGGCGTCGCTGATCTTCAGGAGCTGCAGGACTCTGACGAACACGTTGGTGTCGTGATACGGCAGCGCGCAGGCGAGCAGGCTGTCGGCATTGTACAGCTGGATGTGGAAGCTGAACACGGGAAAACACGGAGTCATCACGCGAATATAAAACAGGAAACAGAGTGTGAAGGAGAGCTTCTGTGCACATTTAAGGTTCATCTAGTTAAACATCTGTTTGACTAATTAAATACGAAAAATAATCGTCAGCATTGCTATAAATGTGTTAATGAGGCGTCAGCGCCTTAAAGCTGCCGTTTCCTGAAGGACTGTTTGCTCCAGTGAAATCTTAAATCGGAAGTTTTCTGAATGGAGTTTGGTTTGTTTTTCATTTATCTAATGAGTCACTGTTCAAACACAAAGTGTCATTTTCTGTATAACTGAGCTGCGACGCCTCAGCGGCTTACCGGTGAACGAGCCACTCGATGCACTTGTGAGCCGGTTTGAGAAGGAAGTATGGGCAGAGGCGGGTGAGGAAGAGCGAGATGCCGGCATCCAGCTTCTTGTTGACCTCCTTGGATTGGATGCTGCGCTCCAGGGTCGTCGAGGCGGGACTGAACAGGGTGCTCTGAAACTCCAGGAATGCCGGCTCGATTCCCAGTAGCTCCTCCAGCCCGGTGCATCCTGCACGAGGAAGAGGACAGACAGGATGAAGGTCAGGGAGGAAACGGGCTGGAACAGGAGAAGAGGAAGAGGAGGGCGGGACTCACCGAGGGCGTAGAAGGTGCTCCTGTCCATGGACGCTGCCTCTTTGGGGTCAAAGAGGAGCGAGGCGACCTCACTGCGGGTCAGCAGGTTGGCATCGCTCTGAGGCAGCGCCAGCCTCTTCAGCTGGTGAGCTAACGATGTCATGATGTACGATGAATCTGACAGACACAAAAACAGCCAGATTCTGATGTCAGTCTGAGGCCTCTGCACAAAACTTTATTTAAACAGCAGGAAAACAGTTACATGAATCTTTAATAAAAAATAATCAACATCACCTCCTTTTTCTCCGTGTTTGTCTTAAAGGGGGAAACCTTAAATCTGCAGATTTTTAAAGGGAGTTTGGAATGTAATTACACAGCAGATGAAAAAGGGTCACACACAAACACAGAAACAGCAGGTTTGAAATGTACATGTTGGATCAATATTACGGTACACGCGATTAGCAGAAATAGCATATTGAACAGCAGCTGTGCAAAGACAACTATTAAAACCAAACAACTGAATAATAACTTTTTTCCTCACGAATTTCACAGTGACTGAAGAAGTGAAAGTTAAGCTCACTTTTACACAGGGCTACATTGTCTTTTAAACAAAAAATCTTAAATCTAAAGTATTTTTAAGGGACAGATGAGCCCGTTAATAATCAGGGAAACGTGGTTCCTCTGCAGCTGCGCGTTAGTAACAAAGTTTCTACACCATTTAACTCGTCAACATGAAAGCCATAAAAACTCCGGAATTATTTATTTAAAAGCCAGAAAATCATATTTAAGTTGTTTACTGACAAACTCGATCACAGCCGACTTTAAAGCCAGATCGCCTTCTGTTAAAATACAGATTTTAATGAAACGTTTACATGGGTGGGCGCGTCCTGACATGAGCGGAAACGTTAAATCTGCCGTTTTCTGAATGAAATTCTGCATGTACAATAACTCGAGACTTATACGTTACCTCGCTTTCTGAGCGCTCTTTTCGCTCAACGATCCAGATTACATGCAGCTCACCGAGAGTTTAGACTTATTCCGCCCGCACTAACACGCGGCGCTTTTATCGGGTCACAGATTAACTCGCTGTGACCGGAAATACGCGTCAAATCCAAAAAGCCTCAAAGGCTCTCCAACACTTTCAAACGTTTCAACATTTCACCGAAAAAACACAAAACTCAAACCTGAGTCCTCAAACAGCACCGACACACGTGCGTACGGTGCTCGACGTGACTGGGATCCTTCTACATCCGGTTCACTCCGGATGTTTTCCTTCTCTCCCCCCCCCCCCAATCTTTGATGACGACGCGAGATGATTCACCCCATCTACTTCCGTAAACTTGTTTTTAACAATCCGAAGAAAAACGCTTTAAAATCAAATTCAAATATATTCAGTTAAAATAAATGAAACTGAATCAATTTACATGGAAATTAATAAAAAGTACAAAAAAACTTGAACGAAAATCAGAGAAAAATAAAATGATTCTATGATCATATAATTTAATTTTGGTTTAAGGTTCTACATATTTTACAAAACAAAACATTATAATGAAATAATTATTTTATTATTCATTCTTATAATATAAATAATAACAATAATAGCTATTATATTTATATTATTAGTCTTTAAAAAGATTGTATTTTAATTTGAAAGGTAGGTTTGGATGACTTCCGCACTGAAAGCGTCGCTGCAGATACTTTAAATGTTAAAAACATTTTGCAGCCAAAACCTGATTAGAAGAAAAAAAGCTGAATCAAACTTGCTGCCACTTCCTGTCCCACTCTGTGTTCCAGCGCGTTCCCACACAGACGAGCAGAGACCAGGTAAATAAGAAGTGCTTTATTTACAGATAAATAACAGCGTGACCAGAGAAAACACAAACATGTATTTAAATGTTCTTCAGTGGACTCATGCCGTGGTGAAGGCAGTTCCCTCAGTAACAGTCGGCGTGGATACGTTAGAGCAGTTTCCTCCTTCCTGCTCCGTGTCCTCAGACGGGCCTCAGGTCGTCGGGGACGGGGATCCGTTTGAGTTCGTCCACGTAGGTCGAAGGCTCCTTAAAAACGTCTTCAAACAGGAGCTTCATCAGCTCGCTCACATATTCTGGAAGACATGGAGGTCACTGTAAACCACACTGGTGTCAATAAAGTTGGAGAGTTCAGCCTCTCCTCTGTGTGTGTGTGAGCTGCACTCACTGGGTTTGGGCTCGCTCTGCTGAGGCTCGGCGGTGACCTCTGAACTCCTGTCTTTGTGTCTCTCTGCATCCTCGTTGAAATGCATGGCGGCCAGGTACAGCCTGGAAACAAGACCCACTGTCACACAGGTGTTTGAAGCTGTGACATCAGAGCTGAAGCAGCAGCGTTTACCTGCAGAGCACGCCGACAAACGGGAAAGCGACGTTCTTCGGCGCGAAGCGGCGCACAAGCCAGTGGAAGCGTTCCAGCGTGGACGCCTGGTGGTCGTGACTCAGTTTCCCGACATCGGCGAGAATCCGCTTGTTGAGCAGGAGCTTCTTCAGCTTGTGCAGAGCCACCGAATCTGCAGCCACACAGGTGAGCACAGACACACCCACAGGTAAACAGTCAGCCAATAGCAAAGCAGCAAAGAGTTAAGCCACGCCCATCACAATAAATCAAATAATAAAACAGTTTGTTAATTGCCCTTTTAACGCCCCTCCCCCTCAGCCGAGGCTCTTAACAGCGAGTGGGTGGAGCTTGTGTCTAAGCTGACTATGTCAGGGGCGTCCTCTCTGTGATGTCAGCAGGGATGACTCATCTGAGCGCTGAGTGTGGACGTCACACCCTGCTGGACACATTTGAAAGGCCAGCAGTCACATGACTTGTCCAGAGGTTTATGACATCATTATGTGCAAGAGGTCAAAGGTCACTGTTTACAGAGGGTTAATTTATTCGTCTTCTCTCTGCGTCTCTGGAGCTGAGATGAGTCACGCTACATCAGAGTCTGACTGCCGCGTTATTGTGGACACCGCCGCTGTGATGTCACAGGCTGGTTAGCCAGGTGAGCGGCTTCACCTGTCAGCCAATGACTGGACAGTTTAATAATCATACATTTTATTCGTGGGCGCCTTTAAAGCCCAGACTCTCCACCTGAGGCAGAGGCCATCTTCGCCCCGAGCAGGTGAGGTCCACATGCACAGGTGTGACTGGCTCTGATTGGCTGACACTCACCTGGCTGGAACCACTTGCTGGGATCCATGGACACGCGGTTAGGATGCGCGCACGTCGGGAACAGCGGGTCGTCGTGCGTGTGGACGTTCTGGATGTGGTTCACGAGGGATTTCCACTTCGCCACCTTCTCAGGCGCGGACGTGGAGGTCGTGGCGCTCCAGTAGACGTGGTTCCTGATGCTGGGCAGCCACCGCCGCACCAGCAGGCACTCTTTACTCTTCGCCAGCTTCTTCAGCTTCCTGGACAAACCTGCGGAGAAAAACATGTTAGCGTGTGTCTGACGACTTATCGTCATGTGACCACGCCGTACCGACCCTTCTCCAAGTGCTGGATGTTATAGTAATGGCGGACGTTTCGCTTCCTCAGGTATTTCTGCACGCGCGCGTGGCGATCGGTCACGATGTGGTCCACGCTCAGGCGGTTGACCTGGAGGAGATCGAGGCCTCGCCGCAGAGCCTCCGTCTCCACGTGCGAGCTGCCGCTGACCCCGGCGCTCTGAGAGGATAACCATAAACAGTCACGTGATCAGCTCTTACTTCCTGTTGGCACAGAGCGAGCGTTACCTGAATGAGCTGGATGTCGATGACGCTGCTGCTGCTCAGGTGCATCAGGGTGTAGCTGCCCAGCTTCCCGCAGTGTCCTGTCAGAGGAAATGACATCATCAGGCCAAAGTAACCACAAGGTGACAAAAACAAGACACTAATGATGGCGTTTGCTCACCCAGCAGGTCCGCCCTCATCCGCCCTCCCACCGCCACGCTGCCCTCGCCCCTCAGGCGCTCCATCAGCACCTGCTGGTCCCGCTTCCACTTGTGGTTGATGGCGGGCTCGAGGAACATGCGGGCGTGCCTCCTGAAGGTGTCGGACTGGAACACCTGGAGGTTCATGGCTCTGCACACCTGCAGGTGACGCACAGCAGACACGCGCCGTCATGGAGGACGTCTGCACGTGCGCACACTCGGACAGTGACGTCAGAGTTTTACCGTCACGTGTGCTCGGGTCAAAGGTCAAGGTTACCTTCTCCACGTGACTGAATGAGCCTCCGGTGAAATAAATGGCCGCAGACATCTGCAGGTTTCCTAGCGGCGTGCTTCCCGCCACTGGCTGGCTCTCCCACTTCCTGCTGTAGTCACAGCTGGGGCACAGCTGGCTGAAGGAGACGAAGGTGCCCATCCGCCGCCGCCGCACCTCGCAGCTCAACCCGCACACGGGACAGGTGAGGAAGAGGTCTCTGAGACAGCTCTCAAACACGATGTATTTGGGGTCGTTGTAGTGGGAGGGCGTGGCCTCCGCCTCGCTGTGTGGGTGGAGAACAGCAGGTCAGACGTTTGCTGCACAGACAGACAGGAACCTGCAGGAGGCGCCGGCACCTTACCGACTGTCGGGCGGCTCGCTCGAAGACTCGTCCGGCTCATACGGCTCGCAGATGGGGTCGTACTGGTCGGATGCTTCGGGGAGCTCTGTTTCCTCCTCTGGCTCCTCCCCCTCCTCTTCTTCCATCATTTCCAGACGTGGTCTCTTCGCTGGTCTGACACCCGGCTGAATCCCCGTCTCTGATTGGGTGGTCACCGTTCCCACGTTACAGTGTAAAACCGAGGCCTGTGTGGCTGAAACGCACAAAACACGTTTTACACTCTTTAAAACTGAACAAAGCTTCCTCTTCATCACAGTCCAAAACCTGCAGTTCCTCCACCAACCAGCAGGGGCCAGCAGTTAGTATGTGGCCATCTTTTACTTACAGTGTGTGGCACTCATACCCACCTTTGCTTCTCACGTGCTGCTTCAGCGTGTTGTAGGACAGCTGAGTGGCGGCGCACCTCGTAGATGGGGAGTAGGACGTCTGCGTGCCCACCGACACCATGTAGTGACAGAACTGCGTCGCCACGGAGACCTTGGGTTCAGGGTCAGTCTGACAGGCGGTGTTTCTGAAGCGAGTGAGGGGCAGCAGCACCGGACTCTGCTCACAGGAGAGAGGCCAAGTCAGGGCTGCCCAATCCCGGTCCTCGAGAGCTACCGTCCTGCAGCTTTTAGATGCATCCTTGTTCCCACACACCCGAATCAAATGAATGGCTTGTTATCAGGCCTTTGCCAAACTTGATGGCATGCTGAAGAGGTAATCACACCATTTGATTCAGCTGTGTTGGAGTAGGGATGCATCTAAAAGCTGCAGGATAGTAGCTCTTGAGGACTGGGCAGCCCTGCGCCAAATGATATGTAATGCACTACGGAGGACCCAAGGTGCCAAAATAAGTAAACGACTCCATAATTATTCATGGAATATTCGATTAAAACTGTAGACTTTAATTTTAAAAATATAAAGGACTCAAAGCGGAAAGATCAGAGACACTGGTCCATGACGGTGCATTAAACGGTTTTGGCTGTCGTCCACATTTATGAACTTTGTGGCTAACGGTTCAGAGGAGGCGCCACGAGGAGCTGAAAATCTTTAAAACAGCTCAGTTAATGTTTCTGTTTTTTATAATTAGAATGTTGTTGTTTCCCTCAAGCAGAAGCAGAATACATTAAAGTAATGTAAACAAAAAAAATATTAATATTATCATTATTTTCAACCGTTTATTTTTACATTAATCGGCGTCATCGCAGATTTCAAATGTGTAACTGTTGACATGATTCCAACGTATTAAAATTGAGACTTTCCCCCAGACTGCAGGAGGTCCCAGGAGCTCTGCGGGGCACAGGTACAGGTGACGGACAGCAGGCGAGCCGCTGCACGCTCACCTTCACCTGACAGGTTTAACCTCTGCAAACAAAAGCAGGTGCAGCAGATTCATTTCAAACAAATAGCGAGGACTTCCATCATTCCCCAGCATGTTTAAAACATCAACAGAGAGCAGGACATCCACCTTTTGCTCTTCCATCATTTTTCCTCTTCTCCGATCCTTTCACTGCTCATACCGAGGCTCAGAACAGCTTTAGCTGCTCTTCTTTACCACGTACGTGTTCAGCAGGTTGAGGAGATATTCGTGCCTGATGATGTCACTCAGACCCAACCGAGGTGTTTCTGAAGCAGCTGACAGACGAATGCTCAGAACGCCTCACCCTGCAGGTGTGACTTTGTCATAAATGCTGATAGTGCTATATCGATAAACAGCCAAATTATCGATACAGTGAAAGTATCGGTCAGGCTCTAACAGCACTGTACTGATGTCCAGCAATGATTGTGCGCAATATTATGATACCATCACTGCACTACGTTTTGTTACCTTTCTTGTGAAGCAGTTGGTGACATGTCTGTGAAAAGTGCTATATAAATAAACTTTTACTTACTTATCAACTCTAAATATTAAAATAATTAAAAGGTTTTTGGAAAAAACATTGAGTCATTTCGGTTATTTTGGCCGTTTTGGTGCTCCATATACTAACTGCTGATCAGATCAGAAGTTGGGAGTATTTTTAAAATTAATTCTGGTTTTTAAAAAGAAAAAAGTACAGCTAAGCTAGCGCTGATTTACTGACACTTATAAGGTGTCGCTTTTATGAAAGGATGTAATGACACTTATAGGTTTGGTTTACACCAGTTATCAGAGTATTGACAAATATGGCCAATACAATCATAGCACAATAATAATATTTATTGGTTTTTAACGACTCTTTAACAATACAACCTTATTTACGGAGTAACGGTCTTATTCTTATTATTAGTTTTTGGCATGTTTGAACCTCCACAGACGGTCACGGTTTAGCCGTTTATGTCGTTATTTTCAGGCTTTTCCAGTGTTTTTCTGATAAATTCGGTCTTTATTATTATTATTTTTTTGTTTTGTTTTTTTACACGTTAACTGAGACCGTTAGCCCGGTTAGCCATTTTTGTTGTTTTTTGATCCCGCCGGTGGATTTAAACCGTTTCTACTGTCCGTTTCCCGGTGATCCGGGACTCGGTAGCTACTCGCCGCGGAGATCCCCGGGCTAGACTGAAACTCACCGCCGCCGCTTTGGACTCCTCTACGTCCCCGTGGATGAACGGCAGCGCCCCGTCCTTCAACAACAGCCTGGCCGAGAAGCCGGCGTCATACTGGGCTTTGTTGACGAACGAGTCCTCGGAGAAGTGGCGCGAGCAGACGTACACGGTGGCTTTGGGCGGCCGCTGGTCTGAGAACAGGTACTGGATCCACTGCTGCCGGATCCGCTCCTCTTTGGGCAGCGCGAACAGGTTCAGCTTCCCCTCGCAGCCGAAGATGCATTTCTTGGGAGACATCCTGGTCCGAGTCCCGCTCCTGCACACGGAGCTGGAAAACTTCCCGAGTCCAAGCGCGAGGAGGAGGAGGCGGAGCCCGCTCCCGTGACCATATAAGGATATCCCCGCCAGTTAAAGTCCACGCGGCCAAGAGGCAACCCCCCCCCCAAAAAAAACGGTCGGAGCAGACGCAGGGAGTACTCAGATTACTCCAGCACGGACTGACCTCGTTAGCTGAGATTCAGGCCATGTTTCACGTTCCCGCCACCACTTTAACACCGTGAATGTGACAGCAGGTACAGGGTCGAACTCGGATGTTTCTGAAAAAAGTTGAATATCCTCAAAGTTATTTTAAAGTAGTTCCGTTAACAAATGATAACAGGCGGAATCATCTGTTAATGTGATGTTCTTTGGAAAATTTGTTTTTTCTGTTTTCAAACGTTCACTCACTGCAATAAAACAATATTTTAATGAAAATGTCTCTATACGTTGAACTCGGAGTGAACCATCTCAAATCAATATATAATCTTTTTCATAGAGCGTGTCGCACCTCCGGCCACAGGGGGGCGTAAATCACTGCTGGCGCTATAAAATGCCCCCACTGTAAACGGCTAGTGTTAAGTCTCCTGTCTGTTGTTAGTGTGAATGTGATCCCCTGAGAGGAGCTCACGGAGTCTGCTTTCATCGCTACGCTGCTAACCGGCGGGTTTTTAACGGGAACACCATTTAACTGTCTCCGCCAGCTCTATCTGTCGCTCGCTAGCTGCTAACAGCTTGTGGCAGCTTGTGGCCGACGTCTCTCCCTATCTGCCCCCCGCTGTGGGTGAGCACAGCGTTTTTCCTCTCTGTACCGTCCTGATTAACTTTTCTTTTTCTACTGTTATTTTCTGTGAGCGCTAACGCTGACGTTAGCAGAGCCACGGTTCGTTTTTCGCGGGGGTCCGCCCACTGTGGGATTTTACTGGCCACGCACAACATCATTTACGTGAGCTGACCGCGGATTGGTTGGAAGCTGACAGCTTGCAGTTAAAAGACTGCACACGTGGGCTCAATTGCAAACAAACAGAGCGGACACGCGCGCGCGGGTGTAGAAGGGCGATTATATGTAAGTAGAGTAACTATGGTGATGGAAGGAACAATAAAGACACAAGAATAAAAATGTTGGGTTGTGTGTTTACGTGTTTCACCCCGCTGTGCAGTTGATAATCACCTAAAACACGCGATCTTATTTTCCCATCAGCCTCTCAGGTGAGGGCGCTCTCAGCAGGTGAAGGGGGAGCATTGCAGCGCCACCTGACAGCTCGGCAGGAAGTCGGCGTTTACCTGAAGGTGAGGGCTGCTGGGTAACTGAGTCTGAGGTGGTAGCTGGAGGTAATGGATGATCCTCCTTTGTCTCGTCCTCGCTCTCTGTGCAGCTCCTCATTTGATTTGAGACAGCTTTCTTCTAATTGGCAGCTCCTCTCAAACAGAAGGTTTGAGTGGTAGGTGGGTGGGGCTCTACGGTGAAATAATGTCCCCGTTTCTAAACCCACTCTCTTCTGATTGGCTGACTTCTGGACTCCAGCACCCAGTTTGACCACATAAAGAATTTCTTTCTTAGTTTTGAAGTAACATCCTGGTTATTTGGGGGGAAGAGGAACAGCAGGCTGAACACCTGTGAACACCCGAGCGTGTGAACATGTGGCGGGAAATATCTGACTTTATTTA
>NW_005187780.1:31199-32966 GCF_000239375.1 Pundamilia nyererei | reverse complement strand
CATAAACCTACCGTCATGGCACTCCACAACAGCAGCCTCCACAGCGTGGCGTCCGACGCCTCCCTGCTCTCCTCCCTGCAGAACGAGTCCTCCATCCAGGAGCAAACGCAGGTCGACGCGTTCTGGGGTACGAAGCCTGCTCATAGATTTATAATGATCTCTGTTTACAGAGCGCTTTGTGTAGTGCTTTTCCATGGCAACGGCACAGGTCATCAGATCCACAGATTCAATGATCTTACTTAGATTACTTTGGTCTGATGTTTTCAGTCGAAGGAAATGATCTGGGTTCAGTTTTGGACTCGTTAGCCTGCTATGTTGAGTTTGGAGCATCTGTGAGCACAGGGCTCGCCTTGTTGAACGGACCTGCTCCGCCTGAGGCAGACTCTAGTTTAACCTTGATCTTCCTCCTCAGGTTTGGACCACGACTCGGATTCCAAAGGTGAGCCTGCGCCCCCCCCCCTGCCTGCGCCTGACTCGTAAAGGCTTTGATAAGGGGACACGATGAGTCAGTTTCATCATGTCCTTGTGTCTGCCTGCAGAAAGCACCATCATCGCGGAGCAGGGCAGCGTCGCACTGAACAGCACTCTGATTGGTCTAGACACCCTCTGCAGCAAACACCCGGGCCAGGCCAGCAGGGTTTTCTGTAAAGACTGCAGCGCTCTGAAATCTGAGCCGCCGCTGGGTGAGAAGGAGGCCGGCTCCGCTTCCTCCAAATACACCACAGACACCTCCTCAACACTAATGGTGCCGCGAGCCTCAGAGTCCGAGGAACCAGAACCTTCTACCATTTACTACAGAGACAGAAGCCGCAGGAGGACGGGTGAGGCAGACGCACGTGACGGCCTTTACTGTGGAAATGACCACATCAGACTTTTTCCCTTTTTTTTGTCTGTAACGAGATTATAATACGACAGCAGAAACATTCTGGGATTCAGAGTAACAAAAACAAATCGATCTGTAGTAAAAATCTTTTCCCGTCATTCCTGAAACATTTCAAATCTCCAGAATTAAGACGAAGCAACACCTGCTGAGTTTCTGTTCCTGTCACACTCTGATCAGTGTTGTTACAGATGAAACCACACAGCCAGCGCAGGTTTACCACAGTCACTGCTCTCTGCACCACATGCTTTATCAGGACAGGGCGCCGTCTGCTGCTACCAGTGTGTCCAGTTTGGTTCTGCACAAACGTAACGCTTTAGAGCCTCCATCAGCTCCATCAGCTCCTCTCTGCTGCTGACGCCTTCCAGGAGGTTGGAGTAGCTGAGGACTTTGATCTGATTAGTGGGTTAGTGATGAACATAAGCGGTGAATGTGAATCAGACTGATGAAGTTGAGGGTTCGTTTATATGCAGACGATTTGCTGCCACCATCAGGTCAGCCTGTGAACTACAACATTACCCACCACCATGTGACCCTGGAGAGGGACGAGAAACACTCACGTGTGTTTCTGCAGTGTGACGTGGTTTCACGTGCAGTGACGGATATTTGAGGCTTAATTCTGATTATGGTGTCACTGAATGATCTGCCATTTAAAGGTTTTGAGCCTCAGCGCAGTCTTTTCTGTAGACGTCACGGTTCTCACTATAATTACTCGTTTAATGACAGTGAAGCTGTGATTGGATGGCTGATGAGCAGTTTCTTTGACCTGCCCCTCACTCTGCTTCACCTTCAGCAGGTGGAGCAGCTGACGGTCACTTATCAGCTGGGGGGGAAACGAGCCCGAGCAGAGACTGATTGCTCTGAGGCACCTGGGCAGGTGCTGGGGG
>NW_005187780.1:28738-29996 GCF_000239375.1 Pundamilia nyererei | reverse complement strand
GGAGCCATGAGCCTGACGGAGTCCAGCCAGAGGGAGCTACAGCCCAACGGATCTCTGTGTGAGCAGCACACACACCTCAGAGGGTTTAATCAGCCTGCTGTTCACTCGTTCATGATGCTCACACACACACACACACACACACACACACACACACACAGTATTTCATGTTGGACTTGTATGTGATGATGTGCATGGCAGGAATCAGAAGCTGAATGGAGGGTGTAGCGTGTGCAGGCAGCAGTCATGGATACTTGGTGTGTGATGATGTTTAGGAGAGAAAAGATTGAATTGAACTTTATTTATAAAGCACCGAATCACAGCAGGGTGCAGATTTCCTTTCAAGCCGACTCTGTCTGTAAATGCATCGTCTCCACCTGCTGGTTGCTGTCTCTGTGCAGGCAGCAGGTGGAGTCTCACCAGAAAACTCCGCTGCTGCACCAACGCTGCCTCTGAAGTGGGCGGTGCTTTAACACTAATGTTGAAACTGTGTTCGTGGCGCCGGCTCAGAGCGGCTTTGCTGCAGCAGCGTGTTGTGAACAGTCGGGGTGTGACTGAAGGGTCACAGTGATCACCTGATGCGGAGGTCGCCGTGTGCACGCTCAGGTGTTCTCCGTAAACCTCGAGGCTCCACAGCCAAACTCGGAGCTTCCTGTTTGGAGCAGCGGTCACATGGTTCCTGTGTAGATGTTTCCTGTTGTGACTCCTGTGTTTTCTGTCGGTTAAACGCTCTGCTGACACCTACAGGTAACGACTGTAAGGACAGATGGCCTTCGCCGATGGATGCGGTCACGTCTTCTTCGTCCTCGTCCTCGTGGTCCTCCCTGGTTTCCTGTTTGTTGGGGTTCACGTGGAGCGCTGCTCTTTTCACAGGTTCAATACCCGCTCCGGCAGTCTGCGCCGCAGGCCGTGCAGATCGTTTTTACTCACATCCGCTCTGAGTCGCATGTGTTCAGTCGCAGCGTGAGGCCACAAAGCGTAAAGATGGTGTTGGCCTGTGACACAAACGGCAGCGCTGTCAGTCTCTTCTGTCTTTGAGTGTCTCTGAGCAGCTTGTGTAAGCGCGCAGTGCAAATACGAGTCGTAAAGATGCTTCAAAACAATTTATCTGACCCGTTATACATCCTGTGACTTCAAAGACACACACACACACACACACACCAGCATGAACAGGAAGCTGTGACGGTTTAAATTTGAATCTTATGTAAACAGAGTAAACGCCCTCCTGAGTAGATTTGACTTTGTGTTGCCGTGACAACCA
>NW_005187780.1:25563-26888 GCF_000239375.1 Pundamilia nyererei | reverse complement strand
TCCCATCCATCTGAATCTGTGTTCTGATTGGCTTTATCGTTCTGTGTCTGCAGGTCGGACAGCAGGCGACGCCTTCAGGTGGCTCGACACACGGTGGCGTCACATGACCACAAACACACCGCTGAGCTGGCAAGTTTGAGCTGATTCATTAGGTTTTCTCATTCTGGAGTAAATCTGCTTCATCAGACCTGTTCGACCGCTCAAATACATTTAAGCTTAAACACTGGAAGGAAGGTGATTAAACCATGGCTGACGTCTCCGCAGGTTTCCTGTCCTCCTGGTGGTTCTTTCTCTGCTGTTTCTCCTGTTCGGTGAGTTCATTGACTTCAATGATCTTAAATCACCGTTTAACAGCAAACGTGGACGATTCTCCAGACAGGAAACACAGCAGTCACATGATCACAGCTGACTTTCAGGAAGTGCTGTAACTGGACTCCTCCCTCCTCAGGTCTGCGCTGGTTTGGTCCAGCTGTTTTACAATTGCTGCTTCCAGCTGTTAACATCACAGAGTGGAGGCCAGCGGTCTCCAACGTCCCCGCTCTGTCCTCTAACAGCTTCCTGTCCTCTGAGAGCCAATCAGGAGAGGGCGACGTAGATGAGTCAAAGGAGGCGGGGCTGCTTCACAGCAAACCTCCACCATCGGAAACGGCAGCAGGAGAGGAGGTATGACCTCGAGGCTTTCAGCCGGCAGCAGATGAGGTTTACGTTTGGTGGTTTGTTTGTGCAGTCGAAGGGAAAAAACCAGCGCTGTGCTTCTGTAGAGCGCCGTCACTCTCTCAACCAACCTTCATCTTCTCAGGCGTTACCATAATGTCACTGAAAAGCAGTCGCTTTTTGATTTACAGGAGTTACGCAGGGCTGCCGCGATTAGTCGACTATCAAAATCGTCAACAACTAATTTAATAGTCGACGCGTCGTTTGAAGCTTTGTAAGATCCCAAAAGACTCATTAATACGTAGTAGGATTTAAGGGTGTAATAACGGACTGAAACAGGGATGCCAGCTGCCGTTAAACAAGTAGAAGCAGCTGTGTCCGAATTCAGGAACCGCATCCTCCTGTGGCCGCATGTGTAGGCCGATTACGTTACAGCGGCACGACGAAGACGGTCCAAATTCGAAGACTCCGAAAAATGCGCCCTTCATTTCCCCAGATTTGAAGGATGGGTCGGGTGTATACTTCGTGCCCCAACCTATCCCAGAATTCATAGCGCAGCCCAGCTCAGTTTCCAACAATGGCGGCAGCTAGTTAGTTTTAATATTACTCTTATTATTCTTTCTGGGTCACAAAATAAACGTTTAACATATTTTCAGGCGAGAATGTAGCTG
>NW_005187780.1:14927-23935 GCF_000239375.1 Pundamilia nyererei | reverse complement strand
AGCTTCTGTCCAGATGTCAGGACAGCTGCCAACAGCTCGCCACAATCCAGCAGGCGGTGAGACACTCATTTTAACGGTCTCCTTCACAATAAAAGCCTCACTGAATGGTTGCTTTTAATGTGAAGGACCAGTTTCCTGTTCTGACTGTCCTTTTTCTGTAGATTTTGGGGCAGGTCTCTGCTCAGGTGCGAGAGGAAGTTCGGGCGCTGCTCTTCAGCAACCAGCTGACAGCGGGCGGAGACGCCGCCGCCCTCCCAGAGTCGCTCCTCCGGTGGCTCTCTGAGCGCTATGTGAGCGAGACGGACCTGCAGGCGGCGCTGGCCTCTCTGGAGCTCAGCATCCTACAGAACATCAGCCTGCAGCTGGAGCAGCGGCGCGGCGAGGAGACTGTCAGAGAGCCTGTCCTGCATGCTGCCGAGGGCGTCGGGGCCACGGTCACCCAGGAGGTGAGGAGGCGCGGTCAGAGGCGGGCCTAAATTTACCACCTGAGGATGAGTTTGATAAACCTGTCTAACTTTCTGAGTAATGACCTTATTCACGCTGTAATAATCGCCACTCACGCCTCCCTCGTGTCCTCAGGATGTCCGTGCGGCGGTGAAGGACGCTCTGCGGCTGTTTTCTGAGGATCGAACCGGCCTGGCGGACTACGCTCTGGAGTCTGGAGGTCAGAATCCAACAGCGACGTCTGTGATGTCATGAACCTGCTGTAATGGTTTACCCAGTGTGGTTTCTGTGCTCGTCCCGCAGGGGGCAGCATCCTGAGCACTCGCTGCTCGGAGACGTACGAGACGAAGGCGGCGCTGCTCAGCCTGTTCGGAGTCCCGCTCTGGTATTTCTCTCAGTCTCCCCGAGCTGTGATCCAGGTAACTCACCCGTACAGTCATGTGGTTATGATATGAAGCCCCTCCTCTTTCTCGTCTTTGACTCTGTGATAGGACTTTGTCCTCCTCTCAGCGCTCTTCCAGATGTTTTTGCTCAGACTGATGAATCAGAAATCACCTGATCTGTGCTCTCTGCTGCAGCCCGACGTCCACCCGGGGAACTGCTGGGCCTTCAGAGGCTCCACGGGCTTCCTGGTGATCCGGCTCTCCATGAGGGTCCTGCCCTCGGCCTTCACCCTCGAGCACATCCCCAAAGCCCTGGCCCCGAGCGGGACGCTGCACAGCGCCCCCCGAGACTTCGCCGTCTACGTAAGAGAGCGATGGCGTGCGTTCATAAACCTGCTGCTCTGTAGTCTCTGTGTAACCTGAACGCTCTTTCAGGGTCTGGCTAACGAGAGCCGGGAGCGAGGCAAGCTGCTCGGCACCTACACCTACGACCAGGATGGAGACGCTCTCCAGACATTTGCTGTTTCAGTGAGTCGTGGGGCGGGGCTTGTGGTTTTAGCCTTCCTTAATGTTGGCGAGCCAGTCTGTCACAGTCGTTAACACTCAGCCTCAGAGGGCGACAGAAGCCTGTCAGATACCAGCTGCTTCACTTTGTCTCTTTAAATTTGTTCTTGTTTTTAAAACCGCACGAACGAGATGGCGAGGCTGTCACGTGACTCATGGTCACATGACTGCAAAATATGACCTCACAGATCTAAATCTGGACACTCGCCCCATCAATGGAAAAAAACACAAACAAATGATCACAGGCAGGTTGGGGGTTAGTTTTGCAGAGCGGCTGCTGAGATGAGCAGAGTTATTGATCCAAATTTAAAGTTTTTTCTCCTTCGAGGCAGAAAACGAGTTTGTTGCCTGAACTTCTCAAACATGCGATGTCGCTGCCTTTTCCCGTCTCTGTTTGTGTCCCATCAGGAGGAGAACAGCGAAGCCTTTCAGATCATCGAGGTCCAGGTTTTATCTAACTGGGGCCACGAGGAGTACACCTGCATGTACCGCTTCAGGGTACACGGGACGCCCGGCGACGTCTGAGCGCGCTCATACAGTCGAACTATTAGACTTGCGAGCGGGGTGGAGGCAGCGCAGAGGACATCGTAGCTCTGGTTCAGACTCGCCTCCTGCCCTCGCCACTCGCCACAGACATTTCCATCTGGAAGTGATCAGTGTTTCCTGTGGAAAAACAACAGTGTGTCATTTCTGTCAATAGTTAATATTTCTGTGTTTTTGTTTGACGTCCTGTTGGCTTTCCTGTTTTGTCTTTTATTGGTCCCTCGAGCGTCTGTACTCTGAGCTCAGGCGTTCTCACAGGGCGACCCGTGGACGAGCTGCCATGTTGATGCAGCACATGAACGGTCCTGGAAACGGCGCCGATCCACAGTGACGCGTTTACTGTCTCCTGGAAAAGCAGGCGACGTTCCCGCTCGAGCAGAATCGTTTAAAAGGGAGTTTGAGCTTTTTTTGCACAGACCGACTGAAACGTTTGAACCTGTGAAATCCAGCTGCTGTAATGTTCTCATTTTGTCTTCAGGTTAATTTGTTTTTAATCTGTGGTTTCATACTGGACGCTTCTAATAAAGATTTTCTTAATATACACTGTTTGTATCAGATGCGTTTGTTTGAGAAGAGAAGCTCATCACAGCTGCGTCAGCAGTTCCCTCTCTGAGCTCTGCAGCTCCCAGTGAAGCGTTGGTTTCATGTCTGAGCTAAACCCACATCTTAGATGGAGGAATACTAAAATAAACGGTAAAGCTAACCTGGAGACCAACTGAACTACGGAGAAAACAAACTAAAAACCAGATTACAGTACCGCAGGTGGATGATTAGCTAACAGACACGATGGTGATGACGCACAAACAGTTCGTGCTGGTTTATCCTTACTCTGCTTCAGTAGGTTTAAAGCACAGCGGGTGCAGCTTGTGCACACCTGCAGGAAGTAAACGTTGGAACTCGGCCCAAACAGCTGATCAGAGTAACGCCCACATCCATCAACTTACTGTCTCATACGTTTCACTTGCATATTTGCAAGGTTAAAGCAGAGTTAACATTATACTTGGATACTTCTCCAACTTTTGGCTGTTTCTGCCTTTTGTTCTGGCGGGATGATCCCACACTGTTTGGATCTGACTGTGAGGAGTTGTCTAGTAATGATCACCGAGCAAACTGTGTATGCTCCAACTGTACGACCAGGCCCGTGTGCAAAGATGGCTTTATTCAGCTTTTTGCTGATGAGCTTAACCAGAACACCAGGGAGTACCTGGAGAAGGGTCACCTCACACCGAGCTCATGAGGAGATGGTTACTGCAGAGCATCTCTCAGGAAACCTTCCAGCTGGAAATGTTTTATTGAGGCTGATGCTGCAAAAGCTTTGCACAACGTGCTGTGAGATGCTGATGGAGGACACCATCTTTATGACTCCTAGCTCTTGTATGGACAAGTAAAAATGACATTAATATGTAACCTACAGACAAAGCACTGTGATCAAACATGCATGCTGAAGTAGCGAGCAGAAAGTGGGACCATGTTTGGTGGATGGATCGGACAGCTCCAGGGGAACGTCTTTGCTGTCATACTGAGAATGAACTTAATGAGCACAGTGTCCTGTGGTAAGCTCCAGCTTAAAAGGTTTAGTTAACCTGTGTCCAGCCCCAACACCAGCTCACACGTGCCCGACGTGCCCGATACCATCAAATGTTAAACTGTTTGTTCTTAACAATATAATATGAATACAAAACTAATAATCACAACCATCATGACAGTCATGACACAGCAAAAGTATAAGTGATACTGTGGTTGCAGTTCATGTTCACACGGTGGTGAAGGATGCAAACACTTCCTCCACCATGTGGAGGCGCTGCTGAGCTGCCTGCTTTTCTGGACACTGCCAGCTTTAACCATCCAGCTCCGGGTCCTCCTGTGGGCGGGGCTCCTGCCTCCTGCTGACCTGCAGAGACACAGCAGCACACAGGTGTGAGTCAGCGAGTCGCCGCTCTCTTCCAACGGGCCGAGAGCTTCGTTCCAGAGCGTCCTCTGATCAGCAGACGTGTGCACGGTACCTTATGGCTGAAACAGACGGCAGCGATGAAGAGCAGCAGGAGCAGCAGTCTAATGACAAACACTGTTGGATCTGAAGAGACACATTCAGCCGTCACATTAGATGTTAGGAGAACAACAGCTGGCATCAAACACAAACATCAGGTAGGCCCCGCCTACATCTCTGACTCCATCTGAGCCTACGTCAGGTGGGACCTGCTGCTGTTTCATACCTGAGCTCCACTCTGCTTCAGCTCACCTGAGACAGTGAGAGACAGCTGACGGCTCTCGGAGGAGAAGTTATGAGAAAACACAAAGACGTGATAAACACAGCTGTAGGTTCCTTGGTGGGCGGGCTCTGCAGCAGTGAACAGGAAGTGGGCAGAGTGATTGACAGCTGGCAGGGTGTAGTTGTTGGTGGTATTGGAGGAGGTGAAGGTGAGCTGGAAAGAGCCTCCTGGGTAGTGAGGTTGGATGGAGCAGCTGATGGTGAAGCTGGAGCCTTTGAACACCCAAGAAGACTCCTGCTGCTGGACCTGGTAGTGCCCGTCATTGGACGAGAAGGACACTGAGATGATTGGCTGAACCAGCAGGTCTGTAAACAGAGAGGTGATTGGCTGAACTTTACTCGACTCGTTCAATGTTAAACTCCGTTGGCTCACAGCAAGTCTCTTACCTGAGCAGATGAGCTCCAGGACTGTGGATGACTGGGATGATGTGGCACACTCCCTCAGTGTAGATCCAGATTTAACACAGTCAGGTTTGATCTTCCACGTTGGTCCATCCCAGGATGCATTTCTCCTTCCTGTTAAAACAGCAGAGCCACAGTCCAGCTCTCTGCAGGCTACAGGTGCATCCGTCAGGGTCCAGCCTGAGGCCTCCACAGATCTCCACAGTCTCTGTTTCACCTCCAGTGTACCTGCACAGCGACTGGCTCCTCCCACCAACCTGACAGGCTCTGACAGAAAGCGGAGAGTCATCAGTGAGAGAACAAAGTGAGTTTGAACCAAAGCTGCAGCTCCTCTTCTACCTGAGCAGGTGAGTCCAGCAGCTTTGCCAGGTGAGCAGCTGCTTCTAGCTGAGCCTGAGCTTCTACAGTCCAGGAGAGCAGACTCATGGCCTCCACACTGGAACTCTCTGCTCCACACTGGAGCCTCCGCTTCTCCATAGAGCGCCCCCTGGAGGAGCGAAGGAGGCCCACAGCCAAGCTCCCTGCAGACCACCTCTGCATCCTGCAGGTCAAAGTCAGCTTCACACACTGAGGACCATCTCTGGTTAGACTTCACCTGCAGTCCGCCTGAACACAGACTGGAACCGTTCAGCAGCCTGACAGAGTCTGCAGGAACAAAGACAGGAAAGGCAAGAGAAAAAGCTTAAAAAGTAATAAAACTATAAAGGTACAAGTACTACATCAACAGTGGGCCAAACTCCTTTGAGGGTGCCCAAAGGATTTCCCTGCGGGGCCAAAAAGGCCCAAACTGCTATGGGCCCCACATTTAAACTCATAGCAGTTTTCCCATTGTGGCCTCTCTGTCAGCCCACCCAGCTGAGATAAATGCGGGCCTGGCATGCCCACCCATCTTGACAGATTATCCACACACATATTTGAATCTTGAATATTTGCTGAGCTGGATCAGACGTTTCACAAATCCCTCGTAAACCCGGCTGTTAGGATCTCTCTGTTTTGGGCCTAGTGCTTTGATGTTTTGGTTACTTGCTATGTTTTTCTTTTTTTCTTTATTTACTCATAGTTTAAAATGTTGTTTCTTGTCTAGTTCTGGTCTAGTTTTGCTTATTTTGTATCCCTGCCTGTCCCTCCAGTCATGTCCCTGTGTCTTCTGTCCTAATCTTGCCCCTGTGGAAAAGTCAATCTTCATGTTTAGGTCCACACTGCCAGCCACACACTGACACACAACACCAGCTTTATGCGATTGTAGGGAGAACATATTGGTTGAGGCCTCTGTCTTCAAATCCTATCTTTGAATCGTATTTCAGCTGCAACATGGAGAAGAACAGGGCCAAAAACAACCCAAAGCAACCATGTTAGAAACTTGGGGATGGACGTGTTCCAGTATCATCATCCCTTCTCTCTTACTGCTGACACCGACTGTAAAGGTATGAAGTGATGTGGTCTGGTAGATAGACTGTTACTAAGGGGGTTAGGAGGTGGGTAACTTCAGTGGTTGGTGAAGCAAAACTTGGGGACTTGATGGACATTGGAGAGGCCATGAGATGGACTTTTTGCTACGCTCAGAAATTCTGGAAAAATGCAACATGATTACTTTTTATTTAGAAACATTTTTATACAACAAAAGGAAAGAAAAAACCCAGACAAACAAAATATTATGAGGTCATTGGAAGACAAATACATGCACATACGTACATAAATACTATAGTATTGTAAGTTCTATGCATTAAAGAATGCTGCCACAGTTTGTAGAGCCCAGCCATTTTCTCCGTCTCCTTCCCAAGCCCCCCTGAATTCGCAGGGTAAAAGTCATACATTCCATCAATCTGATGTTTTCCACTATAGAAATAAAAAGACTTATAGTGGGAGGATCTTTACAAAGCCAGCACGTTGTTATAGCCTTTCTCGCAGATGCCAAAAGAATTCTCAGGAGATAGACATCATCTGTAACTAAATCGTCTGCAAAACATCTCAGATACAATGATACAAATGTACAGCTCACATTAAATCCCAGTGCTTTTGGTATTATTTTTGAAACTTCCAACCAAAAGGGTCGTATGGATGGGCAGGACCAGAATATGTGTCTGTGATCTGCCATTTCCCCACAGTTTTAATTTATATTTAGTTGTGTTGTTGTTTGCAGTGTGTTGTGTTGTTTCACTTTAAATTCGTTTCAAATGAAAAAGCTGAAAATTGAAATAGTTAAAAGTAGAGATGGACGGATCCGATATTACGTATCGTGTCGGTCTGATACTGACCTAAATCACTGGATCGGATATCGGAGCGAAATAAAAAATGTAATCGATCCATTAAATATCAAAACGTCCCACACGGGTAACTCTGCTCATAACCGTAGCTCGTCGCAGCAGTGTGGTCACGTGATAGAGCGGCTGTGTGTGTTTGTAGCCTCAAACCAGCATTTCATCTCTGAGGAAGTTTTCCCAGAGAGAAGTAAAGCAAGTGTGCAAGTTCATCTCTGAATGTTTGTAAAGCATTCCCACGTTAAGCTTAAACACCGATATATGGAGCGACTGCCTCTCTCCCTCCTGCTGCTACTCCAATCATGAAACTGATCAATGATCAGCTGATCCTCTCTCTCTCTCTCTCTCCTGCTGCTACTTTGAAACTGATCAATGATCAGCTGATCGTCTCTCTTGTTTGTTTTTGTCTCACTTTGCAGCAGAAAGAGGAAACCAGCGGCTGAACAACAGCAGCACGTTTAAGCTTGATCAGCTGTTGTTAGAATGTATTTAATATTACTTTCTACTCGAGGATCTTTTTCTACAGCTGACGCTGTAACTGTGCAGGGGCGGATCTAGCAAAGTTTAGCCAGGGGGGCCGATAGGGCATGAACAGGGAAAAGGGGCACAAAGACATACTTTTCTTTCTTATTCTCATTTAAAATGTCGAGCTTTTAATAAATAATTATCTGACACCCAAAGTTTTAATCTGATGTAAAATGTATAGAAGTCCATCACTGTATATAGTAACTGTTAAGTCTGATATACCCCAGTAAGCTGTAGTACTTTTTCCTTTGGGAACCATCTGTGCAGTTCTGTAGAAGAAAGATGTTGAATCTATTTAATTATTCTTGAAAAATAATTTATTTCTGTGCATTTTTTTTTCACACTGCATCAAATTAAAGTTGATTACGTCGATTAAGCACCATGAGGTGGAGGGTGGGGGGGTTCACTATGTTTTTTATTTTATTTTTTTGCTGGGAGTTTGCAGCCCTGTTAGTTAGGTTGCTTAATATTTCTGCTAAGTTCTCTTTAAAATACCAGAGTAGGGAGGATGGAGCAGGTTTACGTTTGTTAGATTGATCAGTTTTGCTGAACTATGAAATATTTTGGGTGCAGTGTGTTTTTCACACACAGGTGTAACAGGATAGCTTTAGTGTTTGTTTTTTAAACTTGAGTATGAACTCATACAAAATGCAGCAAGATATTAAAAAAACAGTTTTATTGATTAAAAAACACTATATCAGATTCATATCGGTATCAGACATAAAAAAGTATCGTGCCATCTCTAGTTAAAAGTTGAAATGTAAATAGTTGGTTTTTATATTTCATAATTTATTTATTACATTTTATGTAGAGTGAATAAATAAAAGTACGGTGGCCCCTAGAGACAAAACACGTACAAACTCCAAAACACATTTCCAGCATTAACTGAACTTCCGCACAGAGCTACCTAGATCACTTAAATTACACAATTGAAAGCATGTGTGTATTATTTGTGTATTTATACACAAGCACTCATATATATATTCAAATAATTTAAAAAAAAGTTCATTTACCTGTTACTACCACACACCAAATCGGTCGTTGGTACTTCCTGGCTTGTGTAGCCAATAGGATCCTGGAGCATTTCCGTTGTGTTTTGGAGTTTGTACATGCTATTGGTTCAAAACTATTTCACAATTAAGTCAAGAGATGCCCTCATGCCTCAATGACATATCATGTCATTGGTTAACATCATATTTCGTGCTTTATATATGCAAAAATTTTAGGCCATTAATGGAGGGTCTTGGGTCGATTTGTGGCTATTTTCAAATTTTGATTACATGCCATTTGCACAGTGTTGAATGGACTATAGCCAAATTCTCCAAAAAAAAGTTTGATATGATTTTATTTCAAAATTCAAGTCTGACTTCCTTCAATTAGCTTCAGTGGCTAAGCTACAGACAAACTTACACTATTGTGCTTAGTGGTCGATTTGTGCCCCATTGAAACCCATTATAAACGCTATTTTTCACTGCAAATTAATTACGGTCAAAGGGATCGTTGATGTTTAGCTTTCATTTTCATTTTGCAGGACGGGCCTTAGAGTTGTAATTTTTTTATTTGTTCACCCGCGCCCTTGCTCCACATTTGACCCCGGGCTGGAAAACAGCGGGCTGCTTA
>NW_005187780.1:12712-14648 GCF_000239375.1 Pundamilia nyererei | reverse complement strand
TGTTGGTGCCAATCTTTAGTCCATCTAAAGGCCTAATTATAATAACAATTGAATATTACCTCAAATGTTTTTTTGGAAAATATTCAAGTTTTATGATTTTTGGGGCAAAAAAAGCAGTGCACTCATGTGACAAACCGGGATATAAAGGGTTAAAATCCGCGAAATGTAATTAAAACTTGACATGAATATTTCAAGGAGAAGTAGGTCTAAAAGATTAGCTAATTTAAAGTGGAATAAAATATTAATATATAAAATTTTTATAGCACTTTTTTGGGCGTGGTCGGTTTGTGGCTCTAAGCCCAATAGTGTATGCATTTTTCTAGGAATCATTATTAAAAATACCTTAAGGCTGGATTTGGTAGAAATGAGTTCTGTCTAAATATCAAAAATGTTATCCTAATGCAGTTTTATTTTTGAGAGCTTGATAACTTACAACTGAAAAATCTGAACAGCAAACTGTTTTCTTTCTTTTAAATTCGATCCATTTTACAAAATGTAAGGTTTTTACTTTAAACGTGCTGCAGGCTTGAGGAGCAGTGCCAGGGAGGCTGGAAGGGCAGCTGAAACCCATCCAGTAATCATGCTCTAAATCTTTCAGTGACAGAACAGCTGCTGCAGCTAAGGCCCACTAGCCCCTTTCTCCCCGATCTGCCTCCCCAGGTTCTGGTGGCGGTAGGCACTGCATGCGACCCACGTAGGGCCACACAGACACAGAGACAGAAGTGTTGGAGATGTGGGCGGCTGGGACACCAGTGACGGGAGTGTCCATTGATGGAGGTGGGCTAGGCTTCCCGTATCACTGAGGCTCCAACACTCTCTCCCAGGTCCAGGAGGAACAATGTTCCAGACATGGGCTGCATGAAGACCATGGTCCACCAAACCCTGGGTTAACCAGGAACCTTGCTGGAGGTAGAATGGGTGGAGGTCAGATATGTGCATGGGGATGTTCAGAAATATGTCATAGTGCTGCTGCAGATAAAGTTTAAGGGCAAAACACATGTAAAGGCTGCAGTTAGCTCACGCCTGTCGTATCTCTTAATTCTGGGGACAGATTGGCTGGGGTTTAATAACATTTTGGGATAGTGTGTGGGGGAAGCACTCACCTTGTGCGGTGTGTAGTGTCTGTGCTGGACTCAGTGGTGACTCTGGGTTGGAGGAGATGGCAGGGCCTTCTCGTGAGGCCCCACCGGCTCCCATTAATTGTCACTACCATTAATGGGGGTCCCATTTGAGTGCATTGGGATGGACCTTATTGGGCAATTTCGATGGTGCATGCGGATATCACTTTGTATTAGTTCTGGTCAATTATGCAACTCTATATCTGAAGCAGTGCTGCTGTACACCATTTCTGCAAAGCGTGTAGCACAGGCACTGTTTCAGGTGATCTCCTGAGTCGACATTGTGAAAGAGATACTGACTGACCAGGGTACATCGTCTCATGCACTTAAAGAATTGTACGAATTACTGGGCATTTCATCTGTTCAGACCAGTGTCTACTACCCTCAGACTGATGGAGTGACAGGTGGAGCGGCTGAATAAGTCTTTAAAATCCATGATTCGTAAGTCCATTCACAAGGATGAACCCAATCAGGATCTCTGGTTAGACCCTCTATTGTTTGCAGCATGGGAGGTGCCCCAGACCTCCTCTGGGTTTTCTCTAATTTGAAATGGCTGGAAGCCACGGGGCTTATTGGACCTGACTGAAGAAAACTGGGAAGGTTATCACAAAAAATTTGCTCCCGGTCCAGGAATGCCAGCAGTGCCTGTAGAACAGAGTGGCCAGACTCAAGCAATTTTCACCCAGAGATAAAGTGCTTGTAAAATGGTAAATGGCCTGTATTTATATAGCGCTTTTCTAGTCCCTAAGGACCCCAAAGCGCTTTACACAACCTGTCATCCACACATTCACACACTGGTGATGGCAGCTACATTGTAG
>NW_005187780.1:10975-12692 GCF_000239375.1 Pundamilia nyererei | reverse complement strand
AGGATTTTGTGGGACGTTATTTGGCAGCTGTCTGAGTTTAGCATGTGCTAACTTCCAAACACCAACATGAGAGAAAAACACTGAGAGTGGAAACCAGAAACCAGTGAGTGCTGCCCTGTGGTTGTACTGGGCTGCTGCGAGGTGAAGCTGCTGCTCTGGGCACCGACTGAGAGGATGACATCACAGATACGAGCGGCCGAATCCTGAAGCTTAAAGTATGTCGCTGAGCTGCTGGTCACAGATTAAAAAGACCACGAGGGGGGCTCATGATGTAAGCAGATTATATCAGAGTCACAGCGACAGATTAACCCATCAAAGGTTGCAGTCCTGTGAAATCTGTGACCCACATCAGCACTCACAGCTGCATCTCACTGAGCTTTTCTATCAGCAGATCGATCCCTAACCCTGTCTGCACCACAGCTGCAGAGGTCTGAGAGCTTTGTACACGTAGCTATAACCTGTCAAATAACAAAGAAAGTATCCTGACATGTCCTCATCTCTCTGTACAGCATCATTAACACCTTGACCTTCAGATCAGTCTGATGACCTTGAAGGAGAGGTCAGAGGTACTTTCTTTATATTCACAAGCACAGAGAAGACAGCACACTTATATGAATCACAGTTTCTAAGCTGTGAGGCTTTTTAGGTCATGAAGTCAACCTGATCCCGCTCTACAGAGTTTTATATGAATTCATTCAAAGCTTTTCCAGCTCGCCAGGAGGCGATCAGTCTGAACTCAGACCTGAAACTCTGATGTTCATGTTTGATGTGACTCTGAGGACATCACCATCAGCTCTGATGTGCATCTACAGCAAAGAGCTGAATAAAAAAGGCTAAAAATCAGAGGGCAGAGTCCATAAACTGCCCGAGCCGGAGGTTCTGATCACAGGACCACTTCAAGCTGATTCCACGCCGGCCTGCTCCGTCTCTGCATTCATCCTTCCTACCCTCCCTCCTTGTGTTCTGCATCTTTTCAGCCTCGGTGGACAAAAGGTTTCAGTCAGCAGAGACGCTGAGAGCTCAGGCTGAACAAGGAGCCCGTTGAAGAGGCGAGGACAGCTCAGACTGCAGCCCCAGAGATAAAAACCCTCCATCAGGGCAGTCCAAACACAGCAGGGGCCACATGGAGAGAACAGAAGTCTACAGTCTCGAGGTCAAAGGTCACTCCTGCCTCGCTGAGTGAGGACAATCGAGTGGCTCTGAAGTGCAGGACTCATCAGTTTTTGTTCTTAGAGTGCGTATTAGAGGGCGTTAGTGTCTGCAGGAGCTTCCAGGTGTGATATTAATTTGACCGCTCTGCTCACGGACGCCGGCCGCAGATTCACTCAAAGCAGTAAAACCTGAACGCTGGCTTCTTCTGGACTCTAACATGTGCACTGAGCTCAGATTCGAGTTACATCAGACCCCTCCTGAGTATACATCTCTCCTCCGCACACACTCAGTGCGTCGCCGTTCATTCACAGGAAGCTCATTGCTGCCTTTACTGCAGGTCAGTGTTATGGCTGAGGGTCGACAGCTTTGGCAGGTTCTTATTCTGAGTCCAGCAGCGCTCGGTGTGGAAGAGAGCAGAGATCGAACTAGCCTGAAACACTGTCAGTCACATATTATGGGCCGAGTATTTTACTACAGTCACTGTTGACCTGAACTGCGAAAAGCTCAGACAGCAGTGACATACCTGCTCCAGACATGTACAGATATGTGCTTCATTTCCTACAAA
>NW_005187780.1:10220-10955 GCF_000239375.1 Pundamilia nyererei | reverse complement strand
TGAGGTGTGATCTGATTTCAGCCTGTCCAGGATGATTTTAAACTCGTATCACTGAATCACTCGCTGCAGTTTGGACTCCGAGCTCCACACCAGCAGCTTTTCTCTGCTCCCAACACCGGAAAATGTTCGCTTTTGTTCATCAGCTGAGAAAAGAGAGCATGAGCAGAAAGTGTTCCCTCCTCCTCCTCATCCCTCCATCCTGCCAGTGAATGGAGGAGGTGAAGCATCTATTCATTGCTCCTGGGAAGGTGATTAGCCACAGTGGTCTGCAGACCCAGCAGCCTGAAGCTGCTGCCAGAGTTCAGTCTACAGAGGCCGCTCTGCAGGTTCAGATGAAGCCCGTCACCAAACACAGATCACAGCTCTGACCGAGTGCCGGGACTGTGCCGTCAGGTGTCCGTGATGTCACAGTCTGGGATTTCCTTTATTCCCATGACCTGTACAGCACAGGGATAGAACCAGCTGTTGGTGCTTACATTTATTTTTATGGTTATTTCTGTTGAAACACATGAAACCATTATGGATTATGTACTGGAGCTGCACTCCCGACGTTCTTACAGGAGCTTTCAGGAATTCCTGTGAACGCTGCAGGTTCACTCTGCTCTGTTGGCCACATTTACATCCTCATTCAAATCGAAGCAACAGCCAGACCTCATGTGCCTGCAGGACACACAAATCACCTGCATTTACATGAAGTCACCAGAGGTCATGTGACTCCTCGTCTTAGAGGCTTGG
>NW_005187780.1:7120-7977 GCF_000239375.1 Pundamilia nyererei | reverse complement strand
GCCTCTCTGAAAAAGCACATTTATAGCTCTTTTAACAGACTGTGCAAGTGTTCCTAATAAAGTGCTGTTTGAGTTGAAGTAGTTCAGGTTTTGCCTTTAGCCTAGAAAACTTACCCTCACTGGGGTAATCATTAATATTTGGTACTTCTGCTGCAAGCAGCTGATGTCTGAGCAAAGCTGTGATTGGTCAGAAGAGCTCTGACTTCAGGTGGAAACCAGGAAGCTTCTGCTCGAGTGCAGACTGTGAGTATGCAGCTGTCCACCACAGAGATTATCAAGCTTTAATGCAGATGCTGTTATCCCATCTGGACTGTTGGATTAAATCAAGCCTGCCACAGGAAAGGTAACATGTCCACGCAGAGGTCACGACATTCCTGACCCCGCTGCTCTCACCATGTTTGAATTAACGTTTAATTTTAGTCTCGGCTTGTTTAAAGTACAAAATGTGAATAAGCCCAGTCTCTCTTTTCAAACTTTTCTTCTTCTTCAGTCGAGTGTTTGGAGTCCGTCATGTGACAGCAATGATTCATCAGAACAACAGAAGCAGCAGAGCAGCTCGTTTTCCTGCTCGCTCCGGTTCCCCTGAACGCCTCGACCACAGCAGTGCAGTCTTCCTGCTTCCCGTGAGTCCATCACTACCTTTGACCTGCAGACTTTAAACCCCGAGCTAAGAGCCGGCTCCTCTCCGAGTTCACATTCATGCACACTGAGTCAGTTTGAAGCTTTGGAGTCTAGAACCAGCCAAAGTTCAGACAAACCCACCAATCAGAGTGCAGCAGGAACTCTCTGCACTTTAAATAAAGTTTAGAAATAAAAGTATAAGTTAACTGGACTGTTCTACCTGCTGCGTCCTCGCA
>NW_005187780.1:0-7100 GCF_000239375.1 Pundamilia nyererei | reverse complement strand
CCCAAGGACACAACGACCGAGACTGTCCAAGCCGGGGCTCAAACCGGCAACCTTCCGATTACAAGGCGAACTCCCAACTCTTGAGCCACGATCGCCCTTCTTCTAGCTCAAGGTTATTTGCCAAGTGTTAAGGAGCCTCTGTGGTCACACAGCGAGTCGGTGATGTTGACTATGAGGGTGATTGTTATTACCATCTCACACAGCCCAAGGGAGCAGATGTTGCTGTACAGCAGCAGCGGTTTGCAGATGTGTCATCTTTCCATTTGGCTTGTTCGGAACCACAACAACTTTCCAGCGCTTCACTGAGCTCTTTGCACCCCTTTAAATTCAAGGTGGTCCATAGGCCAAGCTGGTAGTAGCGGATTTTCTCTCCCACTTGCTGGGGTGCTCCCTGGCCTCAGTTGGACGGCGGGGGTGTGTGGCGGAGGTTTGGTCTACGGGTCCGTTGCAGGGAAGGATGGTGCAGCATGCTTGAGGGGTAGTGCCACAGAGGCTGGCAGGACACCTGAAACCCATCCAGTAATCATGCTCCAAGCAGAGTGGAGCCAGCTGGAAATCTGTCTGGTCGTGGACTGAAACGACAGAGCTGAAACTAAACTCTTGTTGTAAACAAGACCTGGGGCTTCCATACAGCACCTGTGGATCAACAGCTTCCTCTCAGGCCATAGACAGAGAGTCAGAGTTGGCCATCACACATCCTCAGCCCTGAGCCTCAGCACTGGCTCACCTCAGGGCTGTGTGCTCAGTCCACTGCTCTACACATGACTGCACTCATGTCCACCACAGCAACATCTTTGTGAAATTTGCAGACGACACCACCGTGGTGGGGCTCATTTCCAGGGGTGACGAATCTTACAGAGACGAGGTGGAGCAGCTGTCGTTATGGTGTAAGGCCAATAACCTCCTCAACACTTCAAAAACCAAAGAACTCATAATAGACTTCAGAAGGAAAAAGGCAGAGATCTCACCACTATTCATTAACGGAGACTGTGTAGGAAGGGTGCCAAGCTTCCGCTTCCTGGGAGTCAATATAGAGGAGAACCTTTCCTGGAGTGTGAACACCTCCGAGCTGCTGAAATGGGCCCAACAGAGACTTCCTGAGAATTCTCAGGAGGGATAACATCACTCTGGAGCTGTGTCCCAAAACGTAGGCTGCATCCTTCGGAGGACCCGGCCTTTGCGGTCGACGTGGGCTGGGTCCTTCGAAGACTGAGAAGGCCGGAAGTGCGAGGCTGTGAAATGGGACGGTCTAGCCTTGAGATTTGTGTCACCGCTGTGTCGGTGGAGTTTAATAAACTCGCCGTCTGCTCCTTGCTGTCTAAAATATAACAGGACACGGGCGTAAATTCTCGACCGTCTCACACTTTGATGTTTGACGTTTATTCAGCTGTATGAAAATCCCGGAGGAACCCACCCGAAGGGTTAATAAGGTTTTATTTAATCTAATAACTTTGATCTCAGCCAAACCGATTTACTCAGGAACAAATAAAACACAGAAAAAAGCCAAACAATTACATTTTTAAGTTATTCGAGTGACTTATATCATGTTTAACCTGAGTAGTGAAAGACAGCGGGGGTCTGAAAACGATGAAGCCGGGAGTCCGCTGCTCTCGCCGGCTCGAGTGACCATTGAACCCCCCGGTCAGCTGTCGAGCTGGTGGGTAACAGACTTCTCCGAAACAGTTGGTGCACTTTTGCAAATATGCGACGTCTTGATAAACCGAGCAGATATTTGAAGTTTACACAGCTACTTTCTTGCCTGAAAATATGTTAAAAGTTTACTTTGTGACCCAGAAAGAGTAATAAGAGTAATTTTAAAACTTAGTAGCAGCCGCCATTGTTGAAAACTGAAATTGGCTGGGCTGCGCTATGAATTCTGGGATATGGTGGGCCATGAAGGACACACCGGACCCATCCTTCAAATTCGGGGAAATGAAGGACGCATTCTTCTACAGAGCCACCATTGAAAGTGTACTAACCTATTGCATATGCATCTGGTACACTAGCTGCACAGGGGCTCAGAGGAAAGCACTCCAGGGGGTCATTAACACCACCCAAAAGATCACTGGCTGCCCCCTCCCCACTCTGGAAGATCTACACAACAGCCGCTGTCTTAAAAATGCCCAAAACATCATAGAAGATTCCTCACATCCTGGGCACTCCCTGTTTAAACTGTTGCCCTCAGGCAGACGGTACAGAGCAATCAGTGTAAGGACTAATAGACTCAAACAGCTTTTATCCAACTGCAGTAACACGTCTGAATGCTGCTACAAAAAAAATGCCAATCATGCCACTCTTGTATTAATCTATGCGCTGACCGAAGCATGTATGTGAATGTTTGTTGATGTCTCTTATTAGCACTTTAAGTATTCTATTTATTTTATTTATTGAGTTTTATTGTTTTATTTATATTTTAATTATATTTTGATATCGTTAGGGATGATGCGGTGATCGGGGACCATTTTTAATTTCGTTGCACCTGTGACGATCACAATAAAGATTCAGATTCTAAGTAAAAGCATCAGAAACACACTGAATGCCGAAGGTCGTGACTGGGGTTCACACTGAACTGCTAAACTGGAAACATTTTATGTTGTTTAGATGAATAATTTGTTCAGTGAGTTTTATTTCATTTTATGAGTTTTAAAATTGTTTACACAGCATCAGCATTTGAAGAATTAACTTAAATAAGCAATGAAACCATGAAAAACACTCAAAAGCTTCATGTTTCATTATACAGCTTCAACTGCAATTGAATTCTACTTTACACACAAACCAAAAAGGCCTTCTAAACACAATCAGCTCAACAATGCTGGACTCCGGACCGTCAGATTACAGTGTCTCTACCAAACGAGGAGACCATGAACACGTCCAGTGAACTTCTACCACGGTCACTGTCACAGAGGAGACGGGTAACGAGAAACTTCACCGTCCTAGATGATGTCTCTGACAGACTTACCTGAACAGGTGATATCCAGGGTGGAGGAAGAGCGATCTGCTGATGCGCACTCTTTCAGAGCGTACCCAGCCTGAACACAGTGTGACTCCATCCACCACACCGATCTCTGTGAAGAACTCTGAGTATTTCCTACAGAAACAGCAGAACCACAGTTCATCTGTCCACAGAAAACAGCTGCATCCTTCAGGTTCCAGATATCCATCGCCACTGGTCTCCACTCTCCTCGTCTCACCTCCAGTGTACCTGCACAGCGACTGGCTCCTCCCACCAACCTGACAGGCTCTGACAGAAAGCGGAGAGTCATCAGTGAAAGAACAAAGTGAGTTTGAACCAAAGCTGCAGCTCCTCTTCTACCTGAGCAGGTGAGTCCAGCAGCTTTGCCAGGTGAGCAGCTGCTTCTAGCTGAGCCTGAGCTTCTACAGTCCAGGAGAGCAGACTCATGGCCTCCACACTGGAACTCTCTGCTCCACACTGGAGCCTCCGCTTCTCCATAGAGCGCCCCCTGGAGGAGCGAAGGAGGTCCACAGCCAAGCTCCCTGCAGACCACCTCTGCATCCTGCAGGTCAAAATCAGCTTCACATACTGAGGACCATCTCTGGTTAGACTTCACCTGCAGTCCGCCTGAACACAGACTGGAACCGTTCAGCAGCCTGACAGAGTCTGCAGAGATCAGAGAAATCAAACAGCGGTCCAATAAAACACTGAAACACAAAGTAAAGGTTTCTTTTGTAGCACAGTCTTGGGAACATGCAAAAGGACCCCATGGTGCAGTTTCACTGTGAAAAAAAGGAGGCTGTACACCCTTAAAGTCAGGCAGTTACCTTATGCACATTTCCTTCTTTTCTCAAATTTAAAGAAGCTGATGGTTTCCTGTTCCTGGTTCTGCTGTGAGTTAGTTAGCAGTCAGTCACACCTGCCCATGACTAGTAACAGAAAAAAATAGCTACTGGAAACTCAGCCTAGAGCTTTTTTGGCTGGATCACACTGATGCCAATGTTGCCTTCAAATGCATGGATCCACATACTTGTCCCATTGCCTCGCCCTGTTTAGACTAATGCTAACATCAGTATCATTCGAACATGCACCGTTGTAATGGAGGAATGTTTTTTTACTTACCTAGACTTTTAACACTTCTAAGGACATTGATAATGAGTTCGACGACAATGTCCTGGAGACTGTCAAAGTCTTTGACTATGTAAATTTTATTGTGATCAGCGTTGATCAACTTCAGTTGAGTCACATTGACTTTTGCAACACCTGAAAGACAAAAGTGTCAGTACTGCTGCTTAACATGTGAGCTACATGGCTTTGTCATATTTGGAACCAGTGTCCTGCAGACAGGTTGGACTCAGTTCTACTCTGGGCAGGGGTTCGTATGCTTGCATGGTTAGAGTAGAAAAATTGTGGTTTATAGAATTGTTGTTTTATTTTAATGTATACATAATGCGAATGTGCTCATAAACAGGTCGGCGCTCTGTGTTTTGAGGCTTGAGAGCTTCATTCAGCGCTATTGTCTGGATTTGAAATATTGCAGGAAGACATAGAGTGAAGGAGGGTTTTTGCAGCATGCTTACATACACATGATACTGGTTAGAATAGTCTCTGGGTCAGGAAGTCCAAACAAGGCCCTGAACTGGGCCTTAGAATCAGCAGAAGAATAATGGATAATATTAGATAATCAAGGCTATGCAGGGTGTGTGTTGTGTCTGTCTTTCTGATTCCAGGAGAAGCAGACACAAGGCGAGGTCAGAAGGAAGGACTGAACCGGGGAGGACTGCCCACAGTCACAGTTACTGTCACAGTATATAAGCTGTGCAGCCCGTGTCAGGGTTGTCTTTGGTGTGAGGCAGCCTGTTGTAGGACGCTGGGCTCCGGCACTGTGAACTTGTAATTCCAACAGCTGAAGCAAATTAAATCTTACTGTTTGGAACAGTTTCAGGTAAGTTTTTAAAGGTTTTTCGGATTAAAATAGGCTTTGCTCAAGGTTTCAGGCAGGGTTCATGACCCTGTTTGGGACTGGTTTTGGGACTGGGAAATAAGCTGGTAGAGGGGGCCGCCCATCAAGATGTTACTGAAGTTTAGACTTTCAGATTTAGTTAAAGGGGTTTAAACCATTTTTTTCATTAACTGTTTTTAGAACACTTTTTAATGGTTAAGACTTAATAGAAAAATGAAATTATTCACCAATAACAAAGACTTCAATGCCGCTGTCTTTCAAATCCTTTGAGGGAAGTTCTATGTCATCATAAGACGCCCCGTCTGTGATCAGAACAGCAATCTTTTTGGAGTCTGGACGCATTCCCACATTGGGTTTGAACTGGTTACGGAGGATGTGTGTCAGAGCTTTTCCTGTGACGCGAAAGAGGAAACAAGAAGTGGAGAGTGATAAAGCACGATCAATATAAACCCCAAGATGCATTTCAACAGGAACCCATCGGAGCTTTGGTAGTGTGTGAGTGATGTGTCCCTTCAGATTATCCTGATGTAATTGCGTTGGATTCCATTTAAAAACAGTCAGAATGCAAAAACTACTTTGATCGTCATTTTCATTCAACCGTATACAGAAATAAAATACATTTGGCTCCCATGTCTTAGATCCCATTTCCCAGATGGTGAGAACCTCTAGACTGGGTCATAAGCTGCTTGCTCACCTGTGTAAGTGCTTCCACGCGCTTTTTCTAGGTCTTCTATGGCCGTCAGCAGGGATTGTTTGGTCTGGTGGGTGTTCAGGTGCCACACAGTCTTTGGTGTGGTGCTGAACAAAGTCAGACCTGCAGAAAACACCCAGCAGAGCATTCTGTTCATAATACAAACTATTTATGTTAAAAACATCACTAAAAACACATTACTGTTAACAAGCTCATAGCAAGAATAAATTGGTATACATGTATTTGAATATTTCCCCAAGCTTTAAGTCCTTTAAATGAAACAGTATCATTACTAACAGTCAGCTAGTAATAAGAGCATAAATAAAAACATTACCGATCTGGACTCGGTCCAGACCGATGTCGAGGTTGTTGACAAAGTGCCTGAGAAACAAGCGAATGATTCTGAAGTCCTGAGGAGTGATGCTCCCAGACTCATCCACCAGTATCACGAGGTCAGCTTTGGCTGCTTCACACGGAGCATCTTCATAAAAAAACAGAACTGTGAGAAAACTCCTGACAGATCAGCACGTTCTCACTCCCAAAGTGTAACATGTTACGCTTGGTGACAGATCTTCAGTATGTTCTGCTTTCGGCCACCCAACATCTAACACGTTGGTGGTTCAGGTTAGGGTTAGGGCTCTAATACACGGCTGGAACGTCCATTACCCCCGGGAGCATCGATCTATTGGAGTCCATCCACAGCCTGGCACGTATCATAGGAAAGTGGAAGGCGTTCCATTAATATACCACAGTAGGATCCCCAAAGCAGTGTTTGGATACTTGCTTATATCTTTGAAATGTTTTTGTATTTAACGCAGCACTGTGGTGGATTCTGTCTCAACAGATCTGAAAGGTTAAAGGTCTAAACTGGTTCAAGCTGTTTAAGGTTACTGTGTTTGCTGAGGAGTCAGTCATTTGTGTGGTGTGTCCCTCTGCTTTTCTGTTCAGCCTCATAAAACTGCTTCACTATAATATGAAGATAACTAGATTTACAGGAGCCCTCTGAAAGAGTCACAGCGCTGTATTATCAGAGTAATTATCACTAAAATCTAAACTCTGGGATTGTTACTGTGACTGCATTGTCATTTTGTCATTTTGGATCATGTTCCATGTTGTTTAGTTTATGAGGCTGCCAAGTCTCCCATCAATGGCACAAACTGCATCAGGCTCAGGAATTTATAGGATTTAATGGATTCTGTCAGGAAATGTTCCCAGTATGAAATGTTTGACATCAACAGATTTCCATACCAGACTGGTCGGGAATGCAACGGAGAGGCTGAGATGAAGTCAGGTGATGCCCTGTGGTAACCAAGAGAAGAACAAGAAAAAGGTGTTGAACAGTAACAGCTGTGTGTGTGTGTGTCTGTCTGTCTGTGTGCGTGTGTGTGTGTCTGTCTGTGTGTGTGTGTGTCTGTCTGTGTGTGTGTGTGTCTGTCTGTGCATGTGTGTGTGTGTGTGTGTGTGTGTGTCTGTGTGTGTGTGTGTGTGTGTGT
>NW_005187779.1:408326-410178 GCF_000239375.1 Pundamilia nyererei | reverse complement strand
TTTTGTTTCCTTTGTGGAAGATTTTGATTTAGTGAGTTAATAATCTGTTAATTTATGTGACCCCATCTTTATATTTTATTTTCACTATATATGAAAGTTGCTAATATGTAAGAAATGTTTATTCTCTGAATCTGGAATATATGGTGCATTTTGTTTGTATGTTTATATTACTAATAAAAAAATTAAAAAAAATTTAAAAAAACCGGATCGGGTAGTGACAAGGGCTAGCGGAAATTAGCATCGGAGCTAGCGGAAATTAGCATGCTATGCTAGTGCACATGCACTGACTGGGACAGAACAGTGGGGGAGCAAAGGCAATAGCATATTATAATGGGAAAGTTTTAAGATTCAATTTATTTAACGACAAATTTTTTTTTTTTTTTAAGCAATTAAAAACACCCCTGGCCAGGGAGAACAGAGTTAAAAGCATTAAAAACAATACAATAAAAGTCAATGGCCTCAGCCACAACATTAAAATCCACTGAAGTCCCAATGGGGCAAAAAAAAAAAAGATCAGCTTCCTCGGCCGTCCTTGTCTGCCTCTTCGCTCTGGTGCCAACTGAAAAAGGAGAGGGGGCAGCGACAGTCTCCGTTTTATATATCACCGGAGTTTCTTCTCACCAGGAATTACTCAGGACTTAGCCCAGATTAGCCCAGATGGGCTAAGTCCTGAGTAAAACATGCAATAAAACCATAAGAATAAAACACTGTCCATTATTCTCCAAAAGTTGATTCTGTTCATCTGGGCGTAGCGTTTTCTGGGAGAAATGTTTCGTCACTCATCCAAGTGACTTCTTCAGTCTCAGCTGACTGCAGGTTTCCCCAATCTTATAAATAGTACATTTGCATAATGACTGAAACCGGTACATTATTAAAAGATTAAAAGTAATAAAACATAGCAACCCATGCAAGATGAAAAACACTCAGTTAAACTTGTCCATTCCACCCCATGACAACTGTAACACCTTTAGTACCAGTCATAAACTTGAAGGTCTTTAATACTATTAAGCTGGGCATCTTAAATGGACTGGGCTGGTTCTTATATAGCGCTTTTCTACTGTATCTGAGCACTCAAAGCGCTTTATACAACAGATTCATTCACCTAATCACACCAGCACTTTTTCCATTCGTTCACACTCTGATGGATGCATTGGAGAGCAACATGGGGGTAGTATCTTGCTCAAGCAGACTGGAGGAGCTGGGATCAAACCACCAACCTTCCGGTTTGTAGGTGACCTGCTCTACCACCTGAGCCAGTCACATCTTAACACATGAGTCTATGTGGACTGACCCAGTTTTTGGAGCCAGCGTCCATTAGAAAAACTGCAGTTTTTGACACTTGTATTTATTTATTTAAATGTTTCAAATGTTCTGAAGGCTGTCGGTTGCTTCTTGCTGCTTGGTTACAAAGCGATGCATGACTCGGCTTTAGGTCAGGCTGGGCTTTTATAAACTGGTGGAAACCCTAGAAAGGTGGGTACAAGCAACACACATAGACATAGACATTCGCACAGATACATTTAAATATAATGTACATGTAATTGTGCCTTTTGTACATTATTTTCGTCATTTAAAATGTGCTGTCACACATTGCATGTAACTAAATACACGAACAAGCGGAATTGTACAAGGCAGCGCTCACCAGCGCTGCCTTGTATGGGGCAAGCAACAGCGTGCAGTTACCCTTCAGTGGTCTCACAGAAGAGTTGGCTCGCACACGAGAAGCCCTGCAGTACAGAGATTCTAAAGACTGCAAGGTGGCATCAGCAGGTATTGAGGTAAGGACAGGAAGAAAGTGGAAGGCTGAGAAGGCAGTTGAGGTGGCGGAGTCACGCCTAAGGCAGAAAACACT
>NW_005187779.1:405316-407170 GCF_000239375.1 Pundamilia nyererei | reverse complement strand
AAGCATGATGAACATTTTTTTTGCTCTGTGCCGTGGTGATAAACTTTGAAGTCAGTTAGCTGGAAAACAAATCAAAGATGCAATTGCACTGTCCCGACTACTGAGGACTGACACTCTTTAATGAAGTCTGAACTATATATAGTCATAACGGAGTGGGTCGGTGTTGTGGGGGTGTTCATGATGAGTTTTGGCAGTTGGCATGTTTTTCTAACTTCAAAACCTCACCACTGCAAGGATATTATTTACCTTGATATGCCCTTGAAATAATAGTTACAGATCAAATACGTTTGTGTAGCAAAGGCTGTCTCAGTCTCCATCCTTTTAAATATTGTATGTTCCCCTTCACTGCTGCTCCCTTGGATACATGTAAATGTTGCTGTTCCTTATTCTTTCAGCTTTTTTCTCCCGCTCTCTCTCTGCTTCCATCCTTCAGGCCGTTCCACTTTGAAGTTGTGTCTCGGCTGTGTGAAATTTGAGATTAAAGTCCATATGTTTACGCCCCCCCCATCATACTTACAGAGATATAAACAAAAAGAGAAAAAAGGGGAGTTGTTGTTTTTAACAGGTCAAAGTCAGCCATATTATTTTTACCATATCCTTGCTACGTGAGCGCTTTCAGCCTTACCGGATCAACCTGATGCAGACCATCACCTTAATTTCTATTTATTTATCAGATCAAAACACAAAGACACTCAAACACATTGCATCTGCGACCTTAAAGTTCCCTTTTTCATGACCCCCTGCAGATTTATTTCACGCCTAGGGGTTGAAATTTATTAGTGGGTGTGATTTCTTTTTTGGCCCACCCCCAGTTTTCTAAAAATGCATTGCCTTTTCACAGGCTGCCATTGCAAACACAAAAAGGAATTACACAAAAGTGTTATAATTTTAAATGATATCTCTTCAACCCACAAGTATTTTGAATATTACTTCATAGCAATTGTTTCTTCGAATAGCTTTGAATAACTTTGTACATTTTCAACATGGGAATTGTTGAATAGTGTCCGTAAAGGTGTGTCTAAGCTGTGTTGTGTGTATGCAGGGGTTAGAGTGAATCAGAAGGATCTGGTGTTCTTGCACTTTAACCTTCAAGTGTTGCAGCTTGGCAATTCCTCTAGCCTAGGATTTGAATGCACTTTCTTACTTACAAGAAAATTACATCCCATGCATCGCTTACATCCTCAATACTGTGTTGACCCTGCGACGTGCTACTCATCAGAGGTGACCATAAATTGATTCGCTTTTTTTTTGTAACTGCCATTTAATTTCAAATGTAGCTTTTCAAAACAGCTCAGCAAATGTGATGAAATACTTAACTGATAACTATGCAATAACTTTTTTGTGTGCAGTTTTTGTCTTTGTAGCTAAATGCACAGTAGATGTATTTCCCAAGGAGAGAAAAAAAACAACATGCTTGTAACAAAAACAGTTTGTATCAGTTTGTATCATTTTTCATGCTATTGAAGTATTTTTTTTAATTTTAATAATAGTATTTAATAGTAGTATTCAAAGGTTGCATGAAAACCATTTTACTGCAGGCTAAACTGTTTATTTAGCAGTACTGTGCTGGAGTTTACAGTGACTCTGTGTCAAATTGGAGGGCAGTCTGTGGTGTTACGTTAATGGCAGTAGACATTAATTTAAATGTAATTAGATGATGCTGGTTAATTAGCAATTTCCTGCTTATGTACCTTGTTTATGTGAACTGAGGGAGGTAATTCAATTCAATTTTATTTATATAGCGTCAAATCACAACAAAAGTCGCCTCAAGGCACTTCATAGATAAAGAGAAAAACCCAACAATCATATGACCCCCTATGAGCAAGCACTTTGGCGACAGTGGGAAGGAAAAAC
>NW_005187779.1:400217-403021 GCF_000239375.1 Pundamilia nyererei | reverse complement strand
TGGGCGTCCAGGTACACACTGGCTCACTCCTTGGTGGCTGCTTGTCGGGACCTGGAGCCTGGGGCTCGCTCGGGCCACTTCGGCGGTGGGATGCCCTCAGCCTCTCGGCCTGGGGCTCTGTCACTCTGGCACAGCTGGCTGCCAGGTGATTGATATATGTATTTTTTGTCTGCTTATTTTGTTGGTTTATGTTTTTTGCCCTTCATCCCCGTCCCTCTTCCCCGCTGTTTTGTCTTTCCCTCTTTCTTTCTCCCCTTTCTTTTGCCCAGTCAAGTCTGTCCCGTATTTAGCAAGTGAAAATAAAATAAAATAAACAATAAAAGGTGAATCAAATAGACCATTACGGCAAGGCTGGGATGATCCATTTGGTAAAGTAAATCCGTTGGGCATCTTTCTTTGCCTTTAGACAATAATTCTGATGGTAAAAGAGCCAAACGGGACAGGCAAAAAAAACAAAAAAAAACAACAGTCCCTTAGGACCTCTTCAGTCTCTGCCGACCATTTCCTGTGCGTTTCACAACTGGTTCTCCGTGTCCTAGAGGTTTATACACAGGCTGGAGATGAACAAGGTTGTGATCTGAGGCCCCCAGGGGAGGGAGAGGTGATGAGCTGTATGCCTCCTTGGTGTTGGCATACAATAAGTCCAATGTTTTAATGTCTCTGGTGTGGCAGGTGACGTGCTGGGTGAAGGTGTGGAGAGTGGAGGACAGGGAGATGTGATTAAAGTTGCCAGAGATCAGGAAAAGGGCCTGAGGGTGCTGTGTTTGGAGTCTGCTGGTTACAGTGTGCAGGACCTCACAGGCTGCTGCAGCGTTAGCAGAGGGCGGGACATACACAGCTATCACAGTGACGTGTGTAAACTCTTGCGGTAGATAGTACAGCCTCATGCTAACCGCTAGCAGCTCAATGTCCTAACAGCATAGCATCTTTTTGATAGATAAATGCCCCGAGTTACACCATCTATTGTTCACAAACACAGCCAAACCCCCTCCTCTCTTCTTGCCACTCTCCATTGTTCTGTCTGCCCAGATCAGATGGAAACCGTCTGTGTTTATATCTGAGTCCGGAGTGTGGATGAAACCACAAATTACAATAGAGCCACCAGCGTGTCAGCACCTTGGCCCAACAGCAAGAAATCCACCGCGGCAAAGCAGCAGCTTGGCAATCTGTAAAATAAAATAGGACATCACTGAACACTTTACCTCAGAAGGAATATCCCTCCCACTTTGCGTCATATCTGTTTTTCAGTTACCTGTCTCCAGGTTAGAGTCGCACCCTAATAAGTATCAGCCAGGGGTGACGGAGTCCACTACAAGTTTCTCCAGAAGCGTTAAATTATGTTTTTTCCTACAGGGGTACAAATAACTTCAAAACTCTACCAAAACTCAAGCAGAACATTTTCTGTGACCTACCACTCCAATAGAAGACTAATCAACTGTTGCGAAATCAGTTTCACCCCGGTTCTTTTTATTCCTTGGACATCCAGAGATGGCACCAGAACTAAGTAGTCATTTTCACAAAAACCTTTATTCATCTTTATTCATCTTCATTTAAGCATGCATCTTCTAGAAGGGGAGATGTGCAAGGCCGGTGTCCCTCTGCAAATCTTCACTCCTTTGTCTGTGAAACACAGTTTTGTAGAAGCAACCCCATCATAAAACCCCCATGGTGTGCTGCAAACTCTGTGTCTGTGTGTGTATGCACAAGCACGTAAGTGCCTATGTGTGCGCGTACCCATATGTCTATGTAAGTGCACGTAAGTGAATGTGAATCCTTTCCCTCTAAACAATTACACACACTCGCAAGCCTACAGCTAAGCCAAACTGAAACACACAGACAAATCCTTCCTTATTCCTCTGATCTAAACAAATTTGACACATCATATTCTAATAATTGTTTTCTTGTACTCACACAACCCACATCAAGCTGCCATAGAAAAGTTAAAAAGGCCAAATAGCACAGCGTAGACCAGGCAGTCACACAGCTCCAGGTTCACTCAAGAGCTCGACTAATCAGTGCTGCCAACTCCTCAGTAAGGAAAATCGCTATTGGCCATCCTAAAAGTCACTAGAAGTCGCTAAATGATGGCATCGCTTAATTTGCATAATTGGTCATGCCTATGTAATTGGAATGGCTGCTGTAGGAGAGAAAAATAACATTGTGGAAGAGGCATAATGTGAGTAAAAACACCCTAAAAGCATTTGGAATATATTTAGAACTACAAATTCAATTTCTTTTAGGAATTATTGTTTTTTTTAATGTCACAATTCAAACCCTCCTCCTTTATCCAGATTTGGGACCAGCAAAAGTGTGTTTGTGTGTTTAAGTACTTTTAAACCTTGTGATCCACAAAAAGTAACAGCAAAAGAAGAACATTTTAGATATAACGTTGTTAACAAACTACATTAACAATCAAAATGGACATAACTTCAGTCGGGTGTACAAGATGGAGTTAAGGCTGCCGCCTGTGAGCGCCTTGGCACAGGTGAGGTGCACACAGGAGCACGCCTGCTTGTTGAGTGTAAGAGCGACACATATGCGATACATTTCAAGTCAAAAATATATTATACGTCTCCAAAAACACCAGAAAAAGTCGCCAGATTTGTCGCTAGTTACTTTTTAGAAAAAAAGTTGATAAGGGGTCTGAAAACTTGCTAAATATAGTAACAAAGTTGCTAAGTTGGCAATTACCTGCCCCTGTCCTTATTAAAGGGAAAAACCAGCCTTGCCTACCAGGGGTGGTTCCCAGATTAGGGTCGCACCTGTCTCATTCATACTATACAGGGAGTGCAGAATTATTAGGC
>NW_005187779.1:397081-398557 GCF_000239375.1 Pundamilia nyererei | reverse complement strand
ATAAATAATTGAAATGGGTATATATTTGTTTTTTGTTAAGTTGCCTAATAATTATGCACAGTAATAGTCACCTGCACACACAGATATCCCCCTGAAATAGCTAAAACTAAAAACAAACTAAAAACTACTTCCAAAACTAATAATTCTGCACTCCCTGTATACTTATTTATGACAGCTTGGGTGATATCTGGTTATATCTCATTTGATTCAGTTGTCTAAATTCACAAAGAGCAGTGAACCTCAGAGCAGCAGTACACACTAGCAAATCAAAGCCTACACACAAAGTAAAACTCACAGTGCAAATTATTGAGATTTATTTGTAAACAAATATTTTTCCCAATCTGTACTGCTACACCTAATCGCTCACATGCCAAATCCCACTCAAACATAATAGTATATTTTCCTAATCAAGCTCATGTGAGGCTAAAGTTGCCCACTTTATAAACTGAAAAGATGATTATCAAGTTGCTCTTCCACTCTACTGTTCGCTTTTCATTCCACTGAGGTAGGCCCAACTGTAAAGCAACAGAACTGCAGCAGAGTCCAGAGATTAAAGCAATTGTTTATGCTTTGAATACAGGCAGGCGGGCTGTGAGACAGTACAAACAGACAGAATTAAATGACTTAGAAATTGTGTTATCATACTGCAGTCACAATATGAATGGACTCACCATTGTGAGGAAAAGTTAAAAGCCCACCATCTAAATAGTTTACCTTAACACAGATTTCCACTTATGAAACACTGACCTTCTGAATGACATTTGCCTCCTGTTAAGCTGACCGTGTTTGGCATTTAAAAATGCCCTGATTCAGACACTTCACCTTACCTCTGCCAAGAAACATGGTAAATGAAGGAAGGAAACAATCAATGTGCTGCCCTCTGATTTTCAAGGAAAAGCCTTGTGGTGCTTTCCGACGCTCTAATTGTAAACATTTAGCTTGTGTGGTATTTTAGCCTCTGTAATCACGAAATAACAGTCCACATATCCCTCATATCCACAGGGGTGCAACAACATAAGTGTAAATGGAATGTGCCCAGGGGCTGCTTTTTTCTAGAGCAAAACTTAACTGTGGATATACAGACCAGCGACAACATTACTACGTAAACACACCTTAAATAAAAAGAAGCACACACAAAAAAATCAAACGACTATTTTTCTCAAAACCTGGTGTCCTCAAAAGCACACAATGCTTTCGTATAATGGAAACCACACACTACATAAAACAAAAGAAGAAAAAGTCTACAGGGAATGTGACGCACAACACAAATTCCTCCATTAAAATGAGTTTGTTCACACAAAGAACCTGTAGGCTCTTCTCCTTGGACAGGAACAGTGACATAGCATCGTCAATGTCTCTATCCTCAGTATGTGGAAAGTTTTAGGATGTCTTCAGTGGAAGCCTGGGAAACATGATTCTCACTGCATCTGTAATCACACAAGCAGCAAACAAATTTAAATGAACATCCATAGAATA
>NW_005187779.1:394283-396141 GCF_000239375.1 Pundamilia nyererei | reverse complement strand
ATGGAAGAGAATGAAAACCTTCGCCAGCAAGTGAGGGAATTCAAAAATGAGAACAAAAACCTCCGAAAAACCATTGAACTGCTTCTCAAAGAATATGGGTTTTCTAAAAACAAGAACAAAAGGGAACTACAACTACAAAATGAGAAGCTTTGCTTGGAGAATTCAGAGCTGAACTATTGTGTTGCCTATTTGCACTGTGAAAATCAAGCTTTGAGACAACAAGTTCAAGCAAAGGAGAGTGCTTATGAACAAAATGATCAAGAATGGAAAAGTGCTCTGGAGCAACTTAAAAACAACTTAAAAATGCCTTGTAAACATGAAGAGTATGAAATGGAGAAGCTGGCATTGCAGGAAAAAGTTGAAGATCTCCAAACGGACAACCAGGCATACAGATTAGACAATGATGCTATAATACAGAGCATGTTTGACTTGAAACAGACTTTTCAAAATGAAAAAGATAAAATGAGACAGCAAATCCAGGCTCTTCAAAATGACATCCATGAGGCAAACACAACCCTGGAAAATTTCAAAGATTTTAAGGAACTGTATGAGGAATTAAAACAGGAAAATGAGTCTCTGAACAATCAAAACCAAGACCTGAAACAAGAAATTGAAGCAAAAAACATTGCTATTCAGGAAGAAGTTAAGGAGTTCAAATCTGTTTTGCAAGGACTCAAATCCTTTGAAGAAGAGAATAACAGAATAAAGGAACAAAACTACGCTCTGGAACAGGAAGTCCAGGAGCTTACCAAAAAGTTGGCTGATTGTCAGAAGGAAATGAGACAAAATGAACAGCCTCTGGAAGAAAGAATGCACCGTAAACATGTAGAGTATGAAATGGAGAAGATAACATTGCTGCTCAAAGTCGAAGATCTCCAAACAGACAACCAGGCATTCCAAACTAATATTGAAGAGCTTCTCAAACAACTCGAAAGCTCTGAAGATGAGAAAAATATAATTAGGCAATATAACAAAGCTCTGGAACAGGAGCTTACCAAAACAATCAATGATTGTCGGATGGACGTTACCAAAACGATAAATGATTGTTGGAGGGAAATGAGACAAAATGAACAGGCTCTGCAAGAAGAAATGCACCTTCAGCTTGAAGAGTATGAAATGGAGAAGCTGGCATTGCAGGAAAAAGTTGGAAATCTCCAAACAGAGAACCAGGCATTCAGGTCAGAAAATGTTGTTACAATACCGAGCATGTGTGACACTTAAGGTTCTTCTGTATTGGCTTCATGTTTCCAACAAACAAGCTATGTCCATGTTTTGTACCATCTATGCCCCAACCAGTCGTGGAAGACGGCTGCCCCTTCCTGAGCCTGGTTCTTCCGAAGGTTTCTTCCTCTTAAAAGGGAGTTTTTCCTTCCCGCTGTCGCCAAGTGCTTGCTCAGAGGGGATCGTTAGATTGTTGGGGGTTTCTTTTATATTGCAGGGTCTTTACCATGCAATATAAAGTTCCTTGAGGCCACTGGCTATGCATTGGCCTAACTTAGCCAGTGGTCACATTGCATACATAGCTATTTATCAACCATCATTTGCATTCTAGATTCCAAAAGGTTGAATCTGTTGACCTGGACGTAACGTTTTCAGTGGGAGAAATGTTTCCTCACTCATCCAAGTGACTGAAGGAGAATGTTTCTCCCATTGAAAACGCTACGTCCAGATCAACAGATTCAGCCTTTTGGGATTTACTTACCTGGATGCCTGAGCATGCATCAGTGCATTCTCTATTGCTTTTCCATCTTCTATGTATGGTTGATTATAAGGTTTTCTCCATTTTCTTGAACTCAGTTGGAAACATTTCTTAGCATGAGCTTTAATTAACATAATTTGCTGATAAAATAAAAAGAAA
>NW_005187779.1:360839-374080 GCF_000239375.1 Pundamilia nyererei | reverse complement strand
GCTGATTGTCAGAAGGAAATGAGACTAAATGAACAGGCTCTGCAAGAAGAAATGCAAGAGATTGATAAAGGTGAATCCCATCAAAGTAGTTTTGAGCTCACACCTGAATCCAATGAGTCAACTGAAAAGGAAGAGAGGATTAAAACAAGCGAAACTACAGACCTGGAGGAGAAAAACAAGGACATCCCTACAGAAAGTTCATCTCACATGGAAACTCCACAAGAGGAGACGTTTCAACCCAGAGACGTGGAGGATCATGGGGGATGGACTACATGGCTCCAAGGTGTTGCCTTGTATTTTGCATTTTCTGACTACATCTATCCCCATTTCTGAAAGTCAGTTTGCAGTAAGTAAGGGGAACTGAGCATTTCTTCCCCACTCCCATCTTTCGACTTCCCATGTATATACACCATTACAACTCTTTCCCCTCAAGCCCCATAGACAATATAGAACAGGGGTGTCCAACTCCAGTCTTCAAAAACCAGATGTGCTAAGGAGGAGTGGATCAAGAAAGAAAGCTGTTTTCCTATAGATTTCTATAGGTTTGCATCAGGCTAGCTGTTGCCATCTGGTAGACTTCAGACTGAATGTACACTTAAGGTTCTTCTGTATTGGCTTCATGTTTCCAACGAACAAGCTATGTCCATGTTTTGTACCATCTATGCCCCAACCAGTCGTGGAAGACGGCTGCCCCTTCCTGAGCCTGGTTCTTCCGAAGGTTTCTTCCTGTTAAAAGGGAGTTTTTCCTTCCCGCTGTCGCCAAGTGCTTGCTCAGAGGGGATCGTTAGATTGTTGGGGGTTTCTTTTATATTGCAGGGTCTTTACCATGCAATATAAAGTTCCTTGAGGCCACTGGCTATGAATTGGCCTAACTTAGCCAGTGGTCACATTGCATACATAGCTATTTATCAACCATCATTTGCATTCTAGATTCCAAAAGGTTGAATCTGTTGACCTGGACGTAACGTTTTCAGTGGGAGAAATGTTTCCTCACTCATCCAAGTGACTGAAGGAGAATGTTTCTCCCATTGAAAACGCTACGTCCAGATCAACAGATTCAGCCTTTTGGGATTTACTTACCTGGATGCCTGAGCATGCATCAGTGCATTCTCTATTGCTTTTCCATCTTCTATGTATGGTTGATTATAAGGTTTTCTCCATTTTCTTGAACTCAGTTGGAAACATTTCTTAGCATGAGCTTTAATTAACATAATTTGCTGATAAAATAAAAAGAAACTTTGAAAGGATTTAAAGCTTTGTGCAGTTTGATTATTTGATTGTTAGCAAAAGGTTTGGAAATATGCTATTTTTGTGGGCTAGTCTGTTCTTTTCTTTATCTGTGGTTTTAAGTTTGCATCAAGGTTGTTTTGTACCTCACTTTTGTTGCATTTCTGTATTTGCTTTAAATTAACTTTAGATATTTTAATGTATCTGCTTTAAATTTAAAGCAAAGGGTATCTTGTATGCAGAGATACTCTGTAAAAATAAAAACAAGTTTAAAGATTGGTTTTACCAATGTCAGAAAAATAGTGTCAGAAAAATATTGCAAAATAATTTAAACTAACGATCACATAATTTATTTCCATCACTGTATTCCTTTGTGATAATAAATAAAAAAAAAACCCAGTTATTTTAGCTTTAAATTCACATGAAATATTGTGTATCTTTAACAGATTCTGTATGTTTTAAGTACAGAATGATGAGATTTTGTGCTCTTTTCAATGGCTTTTAACGAGACACAAAAAAAAATTAAAATTAAAATTAAACACATGTAAATAGTCAACTTGTGTTTTAATCTAGGTGCAGTTGTAAACAGGTACAGTTTAGGTCAATTGTGAAATGGTGCCCAGGTAGTCTAGCTCATGGCGTCCATAGGTGCAATTGCATGAAGCCTCAGGACCAATGTCTTCGTGCAAGAAGGAATGAAATGAACACTGTCAGTCCTTTAGTGGCTTTAGTGACTTGTGCTCACAGTCAAGCACATGTAAATCCTCTGACATTCCCATTCCCCTTCCACTATATATGTTGTGTCCTCCAAACACACAGGCCTGCCCTGCTTGACCATCTCAATCTCTGTCACTTTCGCAAACAAAGATTTTAAAGTTGGAACTTGCCTCTGAAGTAAACCTACATATAGATGTAGATCTCCAGATCTACATCTAATGGCTGGTTTGGTTTCATTCTCTGTCCTTGCTGTGCCCCTCAACTTTCCCCTTCCTGCCTTATATAGCTGTCTTATATTTCCAACACCTTTCTATAAGGTGTTGGAAATATAAGGCAGCTTCCTGACAACGTCGCCAGTACCTTGAGCCTTGGTGCTCACCACATTGCATAGTTTAGCTGTACCTTTAACTGGGATCATTTTGGCTTCCCCACTTTCTTGATCTAGGCTCCTAACTTCAGTAATTCCTGTGGTGTGCTGCACAAGAAATGGAATGATGGGGAAATCATTACCCATAATGACTGCAAATGGTAACTTTTAAGCCAAGACTTCTGACATAACAAAGGTCTGAACCTTGCTGTCAGATATACACATGTGCATTTCCATGTATATACATGTAGCTTATGCAGGACTTGTCTTCATTCCATTTATCTCGAGGCACCAAAGTGGACAATGCTGACTGAAATCTTTCCCGTTTCTAATGATACTGTAACACACTGACCATTAATCAGAAAAGGGAATGGGAGGAGCTGCTTGCTGAATTGTACACACGGAGGTTGGCCTAGGAACTGTGCAAAAACAGATGATTTTGTCTCGTTTGTAAGTGGACAAGAATACTGAGTGTAACATAAAACATTACATTTTATATATGGTGTGGAGAATCCAGATAATGCACTAAAACAATGTGGGAGAGCAATGGCTGTTATGATGCTGTTAACATTAGTTTCTTGCTAATCTTTATATATATAGGTTTGCAGTGTCACTGACAAGAAGCATGTTTTTCAAGATTCCCATGATTTCGTTCATACAGTCAGACACAGTCACAGCTCAGTATAAAAAAATGGAGTGTAAGGAATGTAGAATATGCACAAATTAAACAAATGCAGCATGTGTGCACTATATGTCAACAAATGGTGTATATTTGCTATGTGCTACAAATGGGGAACATACAGACATACATATGCTACAGCCATTATAGTATGATTAAATCATGCATTTATATGGGAAGACAGCAGTTACATTTTTGAATATATTGCAATATATGCAAGCAACATGTATAGGCATGTGTTGATTAATATGAAAAAACACTGATGTGATGAAAACCAGTGCTATAATTTAACATTACACCAGGTACACAACTATTTTGTACTTTGAGAACACCAGAAGAAAGTAGTTCCTCATTTTCAACTAATAACTCATAACTAATGGCTATAGTAATAATTACTAAATCATGCATATAAGTTTTTTATGTATTAATAATTTACATTTTAAAAGAGCAACTCTCGAGTTTCCATTGGCAGATTCTTCAGATCTCATGAACGTTTTGACCAAAGAAGGAAAAGAGAAAATCTATTGCTCCCCTCCTTGCAAAGACAGAGCTAACAGCAAAAAGCATGCTTCCATGAACATACTGCAAAGATCAAAAACTAAACACTGTATGGCCTGCATTAGTTTTTGTTTATTTCAGATAAGAATACAGACATAAAGTAAAGTACAGCTCTTCATCTAGGAGCGTTGCATGGGGGTAAGGCCAGTCCCCTTGCAGCATGTGATGGTGAGCAGATCCAGTGAGTTGTCCCTTTTATACCAGATACAGTGTATAAACCACAGATAAGAATCTGGACTCCTAACTGGTAGCTGTCAGGACTAAAGAAGAAAATCAGCATCTGAGTATACCAATGTTATTTAGCCATCTTAAATCTTATGACCTTATATGTTCCTTGAAAAAGCCTGCCACTGGCAATTTATGTCATTCCCTACTCTTTTTTCAAGACAAAGACAGAGTCCAGTACATATAAGCAGCAGGATAGAGGACAAGTGATCAGTAGGGGAGGAGATCACATGGAAAGGTTGAATAAAAGGCTTTATGAACGTGGCAGGACTCAAGTAAAAGTAAAAAAGTACAGGCTCTGAAATGTACTCAAAGTAAGAAAGTAAAAAGCAGCTCTGTGGAGGATATTTCTATTTTTTTTCCTGTTTTAAGTTTTCTTAGTGTACAGGCTGTAATCAGCGGACCTGCTAGTCTTTGTAGATTTACACAACTGAATTCAACCAGATGTCAGCAGATGTTTCATGAGTTGTCCTGGCTGATTTCCGTCCTGACAGTACACTGTTTATGCTGTCTTTATATTAGACACTACGCAGTTGGTATGAGGGTGAAATTCAGTCAGTGAATCCAAGCATCGGACCATAAAACCACAGGCACTGTGCACCACACACTGTTCTTTAAATCCATCACAGTGCAGCAAACTAACCTGTTTATCCTGCAATCACCTGCAGAGGTTTTTCATGCAGCCTTTAAATAGCAGTTAGTCTACCTCAGTTTGATTTGCAGCACATTTCACAATATGGGAAAAAATGTCATGTTACATGAACAGACCCAATATCTGATTTAAAACATAAGGAATTACATGTAAGCTTTAAAATTCCAGTGTCTTAAATCCCACTGAGCAGTCCTTACCTTTATATCTAACCTGTCTTGCACCTCTCCTCTCCTCCCCTGTCTTTCTTATCTTTCTCCATCTCTGAGTGACATTAGCTCTCTTTCTCTCCAGCAGCTGGACCTTTTAGCTAGCAACACACTTTGAGACAAACTGCACACAAACACTTTGTGTGTTTGCTGATCTTTGTTGAGCTGACAGAAATGCTCCATTTGAAATTACCTGCCACTTAAAAGAAAGGCTCTCCCTTTATGTTCGCTCCTCTTTTGTAGCACTAGCTAGAGGCTGAAGTACTGCAACTGTCACTTACGGACACCTCTAGTTGTTCCAGTGTTGTGGCAAAAACAAGACAAAAAAACACTGTCCCACTTTTAACGCTGACTTTGGCACTATCTCTTTTTAAATCTCCTTTTGTGACTAATAAACGTCCAGGATATGTTTCTGTTTAGGCTCAAATTGGTTTGATGTTTCAAGACTCGCACTGACGAAATAATAACTCGACCTAAATACATTAAAGCAAAAATAACAAACCTGTTTTGAAAACGTGAGCAGTAGAAAGTACAGCTACCTGAAAATTGTATTACTCTGTTACTGGATATATTTAAATAGGAACAATATTTCATGTCTGCAGCTTACAGTGTATGTTGTCTGGACAAAGAAGGAACGTGTCACCATGGCAACCAAGAAAAGAGTTGCATTTTCAACCCAAAGCCACGATTGTTTTCTAAACCTATGTAGATGTTGATACCTAAATCTGAAAATTAAACCTATTTTTCATTTATATTGAAAAATAATACAAATGATATGTGAAACTCATTGACTTTTATATGAGTTATGGGACATAAGCTGCAAAATGATGACACTTTGACGTGGATTTGCGTGTGAGTGTTCTGCGCTTGTTTCATTTTAAAGTTTGAATTTATTTTTGATTCTGTTTCCATGAAAGCCTTTTTTCTTAAACAAGCTTAAGCAGTGAAAATGAGATCTGCCGATGTTTGGACAGAAGATGAAATTTACTCGCTGATCCAAGGACTATTCCACAGGTATCCTGCATATCGTTGCAGGATTCCCATCTCTGTTTGTTCAGATGTTTAACCTCACAAGGGATATAGTTTATCGGCTCTGTATATTTAGTTTATGTTTCAATTGCTTACAAACCATCAGAACCACCAAAGACGACGTCTTTATAATTTTCCAATTAAAAGAGAATCTCTGTTGGGTTTGAAAATAACCACACAATTCCTGTTTTATGTTTCCTTTACCTTCAAAGACAGACAGAGAAATCTCATGTGGCTGCTCATCCTGAGAAATCATCGCATGTTATGGTAGGTCAGATTTAGGGCAAATACAATGAGGCAATTTAGTTTTAGATTTAATTAAATGGCTCCTTTTAATGCTGCTATGAGCTGTTTGAACGGTCAGCGTGAGTGCCGTCTGTGGGTACAGTGAGATGACAATCGGCTATAAAGAAGTTTCTCCCCTCCTCTTTCTTACCGCTTCTAGAAATAACTTTTTGATACTAATTTGTCACATAGCTGTGTGCACACACAACCCTAGGGGAAAATGATGCCGCTTCCCCCTCCCTCCCCCGAGTCACAGCCCTCCACTGTTCTATAGCCATCCCCATTTAATAAATCACTTGGGGAAAATTATCATGTCTCTGGGGGTAACTTAGACAAGAAATCCCATGCTAGAGTTCCACAAGGGTCACGCTCATACAAGAGTTGTTAAGATTAGCATTTTTTTGTCTTTATACAAGCAATTTTTCACAGGGAACAAAACTGGGCTTCTTCAAATGACTTCCCCTAACGATACACAAGGGGACTCACCGCTTTTACTATCTTTGTTGACACACAACTCGATCCTAATTTCAGATTTTGTTTTTTTGTGTTTTTGTTTTTTCCCTCTGTGGGACACTGAGGCCGCCTGTGCATGCATAGACACGGAATAAAGCCATCTTTAACTTTCCCAAGAATCTAAGGCACATTCGCTCCTCAGCAGCACAGAAAACAACTGGAGACTTCATCCATTGCCGTGAGCCAGCAGGCGCACTAGTATCACAACGTGACTATGAGCTTCTTCACTGTTACATTTTCAAAGGCACTCTTGTTGTGACTGAAGAACACTGCAGGAGAAGAGACAAAGGGGGTCGTCTTACATTTTCTTCCAGCTTCTCTGATTTCTGCATTTTTCATAAAAGGCTACATTCTCTGTGGTTGCTGCAGCACACTCTTCCTTCCAGTCATTCTCTTTGTTACATGAAAGTTATGACCTGTTCGTGCATCTTAATATGACACAGAACTGAATTTTGTCAGGCAAATGTTAACGCACACTTGGAGAGAGGGACATGGACTGTAACAAAGGTTTCATTTTGCTTAATACAATTAATAGAGGGCTAACAGGAGCACAGTAAACAACTATTGCTTTGTACTGTCTTGCCTTTTAAACTTTTACTAAAGAGTATCCAGTATCTCCATGTATGAGCATTTTTAAAATTATTTATCATGATGTATGCTCAATCATTCAGGTAAGTAACTCTCAAAATGTTGATTGTGTTCATCTGGATGTAGCCTTAGTGTTGTCCGACGGTGTGATGGGGGGTGGTCTGTGGTGCCGCTGCATGGGGGCTTGAAAGTGTGAACTGGATCCTGTCATGTTGTTGTTGTTGGTAAAGTGTTCAACTGCAAGCTGAAAAGCTGCAGCGGACTGTGTTTGTACAGCAACTGTGTGTTAATAAAGTATGCTACAAAGCATGTACGTGACATCGGATTTGGATCATTTACAAAAAGCTATTAATGAAATGACAGATAGAAGCTAGGTTTATCTTTTGCACTAGGTCTGAGATGGGAAGCCAGCTGGACACAACTGGGCAACTACTGTGGCTACAAAAAAAAAAAAAATCAGTTGCTTAAAAGTCTGTGGGAAAATGGCCCATGGCTCCCTTTCTCTGTGAACTCTGTAAACAATTTCCTGATGACTTTGTTGGCTCAGTCACTAGTTTTAGGTCAATTCTATAAATTGGTGGCATTTTAAGAGTCAGAAAAGAGCATTATTGAAGGTAAGCTCATTGGCTAACCACTTATCAGTCAGAAATCATTAGCCAATCAGTGTGCAGTGTCGCAAGCATTCCACCCCTTGTTCAGATTGAGATTATATTATGAAACTTAACAAAACCAGTGAGTGACCGAATCTGTCTTTTGTGCTGTCTGTGATTACGACTGACTAATTTAATCAGTGTGCTGTCATAGTGTCATACATGCCAGTACTGCTGCATCTCGCTGTTTTCCAAGGAAAACACTTCTGTTAAAACGTAACGAGTGGAAAGCTCAGATATTTGTGTCGAAATGCAGAGAGAGAAAAAATAAACACTGAATTAAACTTCAGATAGCTGAAAATTCTATGTAAGTACAGTAATGAAGTATTTGTTCTTCATACAGTAACTTTCCCCCTGAAATTAGTCTGCAATGAGACAAACTTCAACCTCTAGTTGCAGGTGCACAAAGACAAATTCCTAATTCTGGTTTCCAAAAGTTGATTCTGTTCATCTGGACGTAGCGTTTTGTCACTCATCCAGGTGACTTCTTCAGTCTCAGCTGACTGCAGGTTTCCCCAATCTTATAAACAGTACATTTGCATAATGACTGAAACCAGCCCTTTCCACACTTTTCAGTGTGTTTCACACATTTGTGGTGATTGTGTGTCCTGTGACCATCTTCAAATGAAAAACCTGGATTTTCTAAGAATGCAATTATTTTAATTCCAGAGAAACATTTGACTTTTCAAAAGCAATAAAATGTAACCAAAAAAGAGCAAAATGAACAAAGCGCTGGAATGATTGGCAAGAGCTGAACTTGGAGAGAGTCCATCTGGGGAGTTTTGTATCCAGGCTGAATAGCAGCTGGTCTGGTGGAATTTGATATGACTACCATGACCGTGGTCTTGATCTTTAATGAAGGCTTTGTCTTCCTCACACGCACATGCACAGATCACTTCCAATTCTCCCTCTTCTTTCAATCCCAGAACTTGAGCTGGAAGGTTAGTGAATGTTTAAAAACATTAAGCAAGGGACATTAAGCCGTCTATTTTGAGGTCTGACAGCAGGAGAAATTCTAACAACATCACCAGGTGTTTGGCACAGACCTTCCCATCCCTTTTACAAGTCCCATTTTCACAATGTAGAGCAGCATGTCGGTTAATTAGAGCAGGGATCCAGCAGAAACGTCTGGTGAACAGGAAACATGTTGCTATTATAAATGCGGAAATAACAATGCAGCTTTGTCAGCGTGTCAGATTCACTCTTTAACCTTTGTAGATTAATTTTTTTTCTGGTGCTGTTTGGCTGCGATTGGTTCCATCCTGGATCGCCAAGTGGCTCAAAATGCCGGGAGATGTGTGTGAGCGTTGGTTTGTGTTAGGAAGGAGGCCAGACACCTCAGCTCCAGGCCAAATAATTACCAAGCGCTTTTGTATTGATCAAAAACCTCTTGCGGGCCTATTATGACTATTTTTTTTATGTTACGGGCAAGGAAACCCTCACTTGTTGCCTCAGAGCTCAAACTGAAATATTGGTTTGAATCGTTCTCACAATGCAGGGCTCAGACACGATTTAAAGGATCTGATGTGCATTAAACAAGCGTTTTAAAGCAGCTCAAGGAAAGGCAAACGTGCATTAGGCGCACTATATTTGGTGGCTGAGTGCTACAAGCTGTCCCTACCAGGCTAGTTTCACACTGGATAATTGACAGCACAGATTCTCACTCCCTCGCACTGCCAGGCTGCTGGCTACAGTTCAACATGGGAGATGCTCATTAACATAAGCTGGGAAGGTGCTGTCAGCCAAGTGTGCTGTGAACATTTTTACATTATATAATGTGAACACTGCCCGTTTGTGTGTGTGGACTCTCTGTGGATGGAGTGTAAAGATTACAAGAAAGCAAGAGATGAACTCCCCTGCTTTACAAGACTATTCTACACACTGATCAGCCCCAATGTTCAAGCTTCAGGTGAGTTGAACAGCAGTTTGCATGTTCTCCATGTGTTTCTGCGTGGGTTCTATCTGTGTACTCCGGCTTCCTCCCCCGCAGTCCAACGAGATGCGTGCTAGGTTAATTGGTGTTTCTGAATTGACCGTAGGTGTGAATGTGAGCGTGTCTGTCTCTGTGTGTTAGCCCTGTGACAGATATGGGTTGTACCCTGCCTCTCACCGTATAATAACTGGATAGGCTACCCCGTAGCATCCCTGAATTTGATAAGTGGAAGAAAATGAATGGAGATTAAATTGATTAACAGTGAAAATGTAATATTTTTCTAGGAAGCCTCAGGTCGTGGGACCCACCTACACATAGATGTAGACCAAGTATCGTCACCAACGTTTAGTTGTTTTAGAAGTGACCATATTTAACCAAACGAGTGGTGATGTGGGCATTGAGGAAATACAACCATGCTAACAATTTTCACTAGCTTCGCACACCAGTGCACAAGGGATTACCACAAACTGTGGACACATTAAGGGCAGATTTATAACCAAAACAGAAGTACTGGTTCTGTGTTCCTCTGCATTCATTTTGCTTCATGGGCTTCAGTATATGAGAACCCACCTGGCTTTCTGTGAGTCTCTTCTATCCTTCTGTTCCATCCTCTACACTTATATTAACACTATTCACAATGACCATCTGTTTTCTTAGCAGCTAAACTAAGGGGTATCACTACATTGCAGGGATGACAGAGACAGACTCTTGAACACATACAGTAAGCTACCTTGTGTTTATTGGGACATAATTCATTGCTATCATTAGTACAAATATATAAGTTGAAGGTTTTTTAGTAATGAAAGTGCATTTAGGCTCCATAGTGTAGTGGTTTACATGACCACCAACAACAAGTTTGATCACAGGAGGAGACACAACCCATCATAAAAATGCCAAATCAGCTATACTGAGCTACACACTATGGAAAACCTGTCTGAATCAGGAAGCAGCTAGAAGTAACTTACTTAAAGTAATGGCATTGGAATTGTGATGTATTAACGTTAGAATTCTTTCTAGTGACAGACGCTGAGTGTTTGTTTTTACATTTCATTAAACATGCATTAAGTAACTGTTAGAAGTCACTCCAAAGCATGTGGACTGAACACTGTGTGAAAGATTTTCCACAAAATTCTGAGGATGTCAAAATATTACACTTGTGAAGGCTGTAACTCGTTCCCTCCGGACTGCTTTGCCTCAATGGGGTGACCAACAGTAGCTATTCTTAGCTGCATGTAGGCGTTCGCTAATCACTAACATCAAAAATCAAACAGCTCCGAGCACGCACAGACCCCATCACAAATGCCAGATAGCAAAACAAACACTGGTGTAGCTTCAGAGAGTTTTTTGCTAGTGGTAGCAAACAATGATGCTGTTGTTTACCAGCTAGGTTCTGCGTTGGGTATTTAATTATACGGTATTTGCAAGTTCACAACAGTATGAATTACAAATTCTACAATTTTACAATTGTTTACAGTTTCTGCTGCCAGCTTGTATTGCGAAATTGGCCGTGGCATGGTTGACTTAACAGGGAGCACCAGGTAGCACATCGAGGGTCCTCTCACGCAAGTCATCCAGCGAGTCAAAGGTCAGTGGATCAATTCTCGGCTCCCTTGGTCCCGATGTTAGAATATCCTCAGGCATGATACTGATGCATCCATCACACTTAGTGGGTGTAAATTGTTAGACAAAGTGCTCACTGTATGAATGGTTATATATATATAATATATTCCTTTTGCATTTATGAAGCTTATAAGTAAGTCCAATAAGGAAGTTCTGTAATCACTTATCTCCCTGGTTTCCAGGTTGTTGGATGCTAGCCTATTCTTTACATTACCTCCACTTTTCCATGTTGTCATCCTCAATGCTGACATTGCACTAATGCAGTCATTTTCTTGTCTGAACCAATCAGCCTTTATTCTGTGTAATTTAAATCTCATCCCTCCTCATCCCCATCTAAACCTTACTTCGGTCATTCAGAGCTCCATCCAAGCCCTCATCAACTTCATCACTGCCAGTGTCTAGACTACAGGGGGTCCTGCACTAATTCGTATCACCTCAGAAATTCTGTTTTGCTGCAATAGGTCATCGGAGCCTAATCGCCAAACAGCTTAATTGAATTTTGTATCTCAGCAAATCCTGTTCGGTTCTTCCAAATGATCTCTCCTTATTGAGCTGCCGTGCTGACAAATGATCAAACTATGAGTTACACCGGCAGTACAGCAGATAGAGGAGTTACAATAAGATCCGACTTCAGTAGGATATTTCCCTGGAGGCAAATTTTGCCTTTATCATCTCACAGTGCTGTTTTGTTTTTAGCTGTAAATAACAAACCTCACCTTAATCAGCTTCCCTCCCTCTTCTCTGTCATTTTGTACCAATGTTGTATAGAATCACCTCATTGAACCAGCCTTTACATTAGAATCACTGAAATGTGAATAGTGTGTAGGTATGTGTTGATGTAAGAGACAAGGAGAGAACAAATATGACCCACCTTCTTTTTTTTCCCACTGCCAACCATGCTATGTGCCTGAGTCAGTTGCTATGGCACCATGAAATGAAGAAAGTTTGACAAGATTGCCATACATTTTTAAACCACTTATTGGCATTGCCTCAAAGGTAGCACCTCCTGCTGCCCTCCCCTTCAGCTGCTGTTCAGCCACATCAGTGTCAGGCCCCTGGTTCCCTGGAGGAGGGCTGCCACGGCAGGCCGGTTGGGACTCGGAAGCCTAATTGGGGCCCAAGGATGCCTCACTCTGCTGCTACAGCTGTGCTGCCGCTGGCTGATGGTAGGATCAAAACCCCGTGACTAGCCAGAGGTCAGAGGTTGCTGGGTGGCTGCTCAGCATGCAAAGCCGGAGGAGGTCCTGCCTGTGTCACCAGGCGGATCAGGCAGTGCTGTCCTGCAGTCTGCATGAACTCTGACTGAAGCCCTCAGCTGCTCAGTGTGTCTCTTTCTCTGACTCTGTCTCTAAATGGAGCTGATGTCTGTATAAAGTTTGAAATCCTTCAGTGAAATAAACATGTAATCATAGATGACTCATTCTGCCTAACTCTGCCTTCATATGAAATAACTATAAGAAAAACTCTATTACAGATTACGCTACAGATTTCTTGCATGTTTGCCAGAAACTTACACTGCATTTTAAAATATTCTAAAAGGTTTAATTGGAGTGAATGTGCAGTGGAAGACTTTTATCTTTTCATACATCAGCTTGGGTTTTGTATGTATATCTACTTTTTGTTGTATTGTTTTAGTTGCTAACAAATAGACCTTACTTACCTCTTCCTTTGAATACTTTCTTGTACTTTGTCATTCCACAACCATCTCGGCCGTTTCTGTCAGCACTCCAGCTGTACTTTCCCAGTCATCTGTTAACTCTTCCCTACCATCCAGAGCCTTTCTTGAGGTCACGGAAGACTTGAGTAGTCCATCCTTGACTCTACCCATCATTACCCTTTTCTAACTAGTAACTGTATACAACAAAAATAATATTAAAACAATTTCTCTTTAAAGGGGTTATTTTAATAAAATTATTCAGTGTTCAACACTATTTAAATTAATTATTAAAGACAGCCTCTCTCCAAAGATCCTCAGGATTTTCTATACAGGCG
>NW_005187779.1:347914-360203 GCF_000239375.1 Pundamilia nyererei | reverse complement strand
ATAACTATGCATGTGACAAATAAAGAACCTTGAACTTTTGATTAAGAGTTTTTAAGGAATCTATTCAACGTTAAAAAAAAGGAACAAACATCATTAATGTACAGTTGGCCTTACAGTGAAATAATCAGGCCATGATCACACGTGAAATGTAGCTTTAGGTCATTGACTTCTTGCATATTTGAACATTACGTAAGCTTCTATTCCTTCTAGCCTAAAAGATTAGCTAACTGTAAACCTAACCCTTACTCCCATTATCTGGTCTATTATTATTATTGTTGTTGTTATTTTTATTGAACACTTAGATGAATTTAAATGCAATATTACGGTAGGTGTCATGACCGAGGACAGCTTAGATGTCAGAGGGTTAAATATCCTCGTGAATTAAAGTTGTGAGGATTAATGAACACGTAAAATCTTCACATCTGTTTGAAGCCAAACTGACAGTTTTAAAGTTAAAACATTTAAATGAATATTATATGTTTTTACCTTTATTAAAAATAATTATAGTACACAATGCACTGTGCATTATGTGTTTCATTTAACGAGCACTGTTTAATTTCCGTGCATGTAGCATCATACTGCTGCAGTGGTTTCTTTTTCAGTGCAAACACCTTCTGCTGACCACCATGCGTACTATAAGGTCAACAGCAACAGGACACCGACAGAGTCAGCCCAAGGTAGGACTGTACCAGGCTGCTGCTTATTTGTTCACATGTAATTGTGTTAAATGGAGACAACGCACACCAGCAATACATTTGAACTGATCTGAAGCGCAGTATATTTATGCCACCTCACTGATCTGAGCTTAAAGCTGATCGTTTTTGCTGTTATGTTCGTTAATGAAATCCATTCTAAAATTTTGAAATCGGCTCTGATGTTTTTGGAGATGCAAGAATCTAGCAGCCGGTTGTCTCAGCAGCCAAGCTGTCGAGATGAACTGACCAGTGGCTCTGATGTCTGTATCGTTTTCATATGACATAATCCTTAATGGAAAACAACATGTGGTGGTACAGCTGAATTGGACAATTTATTACTGCCATTTTGTCTGTAGATGAAGTTAACTGGCTTTATGTTTTTATTGGAGAGCACAGCGCAGTCTCTCGGTTAAAATCAATGAGGTACTGGAACAGATACAAATCTATGGCAGGATGGCTAAATCATTTTTTTGGACACACTTGTCTTTCAGATAGCTATGTATCTGTTAAGTGTACGTCATTGCCAATCAGTCGAGACTTGGCACAGACCTCATGTATATTTATTAGTTGTTTGTATTCTGTGTAAAGCTTTGGCAGCACACAGGTGCATTGGTTGGCACTAATAAAATCAGGTACAGTGTAATTGAGTGACAACGCTTCTGATTGCTGTTACAGATAATGCACATACCGGATCAATGCACATACCAGTGATAACATACATCATAATCCCACTGGGTTTTCAAAAATAGAAAAGACAATCAGATAGTTACTGGGAGACATCTGTCTTTGTAAACAACATGGATCCATCTAAACCGACAATCAATACCACAATAAACGTGACAGAGTGAAATGAATTTATTGTCGCACTTTACAGTCTGTGGTTTCTCATGGAGCGAGCTAAGCCTTTCACTTACAGTGCATGATTAGTATATTCACTGCTTGCAAGAGAGGGGTGGGATGATTTATTTTTGTTTATTCAAATAAACAGTGTCAGTGCAGCGGTGTATGACAAACACTCAATTGAATTGCTATTGTGATAAACACGTTGCTGCTCAGACACCTTTTTAAAATGAGGCTGGGGAAGCAAATACCAAGTGTTGCAATAACTTAATTTCAATAGCAAAGGTGTGGATGAACTCAGCGTAACCTCGACAACAGCTGCTTTCTCTGTCCATGCTTTCCACGTGTCGGCAATATGTCAGCTTAAACACTGGAATTATCAAGGAAATAGTCTACGTTTCTGTAACTTAATTACATAGATTTTATATGCAATTCTCATAGAGTGTGTCTGTAATAAATATCTCAAAGTGATTTTTATATTACTGTTGGTGTACAAGTACCCTATAAAAATAAAGTACTACTCTGAAAAGACAGCCCACTCTTCTCTGAATCCTCTGTGGTTTACATTTACAGGTTACACCTTTTTCTGGCCTGTGGGGAAAGGCTTTAAACTTGGAAAAAAAACCCTAATGTCTTCTTTAATCTTTACAAAAAATTGAGTAGATAAAAGGTTGATCAGAATAAGTCAAGGATTAAACTTTAAAACAGGAAGAAGAACTTTTGCTTTGGCATGTTATCAACTCAAAGTGTCATTCAAAACACAAATCTTTTTCTCATGGGAGAGTTTACACATTAATGTCGTCTACTCTGGTTGTAGTTCGGTAGACATCCTTCTATATTCAAATCTTATTGTTCATTATTGTGGAAGAAAACTATGTGAAGATAGTGGATTGGAGATTTGCAAGCACAGTTCTTTGCTGTTTTTTATTATTGATAAAAACTTGTTTACTTACTGGTGTATCATACACTGTATAAAATACTATATATAAAGTTCTGTGGATAAAGGTTGAATAACAGTACAAAGTCAGGCAAAGTTGGCAAATACACTCTTCATAACCTGCTTTGGGTTACACAGTTAAAACCATTGATGCATTTATTCTTATAGCTGTTGCATCAGGGCTTGTGAGATGTTCGTCTGATGCCAATCTATAACCAGCCAAGAGAAAAATGTATACTCCCTGATACAGATTGATTGCTACAGCCCACACACCCACATTTAAGCCTGTATTATATTCGGTTGTGGACACGGACAGCTGGAGACCCGATGGCCAAATAATCATTATTGTTACCCGAGCAGCAGACTAGTGGGAGCAGAAAGTATAAGACCTGCTTTAGAGACTCTCCAATCAGTTGGCAAGTGGTTGCTGGAGATTTCTGCCAGTCGCTATGTGAAACTGTCACAACATACAGGCATCGGGAAAATTAGCAGTTGACAAAAATTGATCGTAATGAGAGTGTCAGCGCATCACTCTCTATGTTACTGACTTCATCCAGTATGAAAGGGCAAGGGAGAGAGAAAAGTAGAGTGAGAGAAAGGGAAGGCGAGATCCAGTCACAAGAAGATGTTTGGGATGGCGGAGCAAAGAAGCACAGTCTTCTTTGTGTGTCGATATCCAAAAAATAAAGTTAGAAGATGTTAAAGTTCTGCAGCGCTGATAAGAACAGACTTTGAGTCAGTTAACTTGCTCTGAGCGGCTCTCAGAGCAAGTCAAACTTTGACAAGAACAGGCAACTCATTTAGATGAGGAGAGTCATGGTCCTCACGTGTTACAGTCAGTTTTTATTGCTCAGTCTTATAAAAACACTGCTGGAGAAGTCAAATATGAATTTTAAACATTATACTGCAGAACTGTTTTGGTTACTATCATGGGCATCAACATTTTGCTATGACACCCTTTACTAACTAACCTATATTATCAATGCAGTTTAGAATTTGTGACAAAGCACGTGCTTAACATTTATGATATTTGATACTGTATAGACTTTGTCCTCCATTGGGCTTCCTTTGAGCAATATGGTGGCTGCCTTATTCCGATGAGCAAGCAATGGAGCCTGTATATTTCATGGCTAAAAACCTTCATTAAAGACATTTTCTGAATTCTAATACTACTTGAAGATGGAAGTTCCCTCATGTGCAAACGTAGAACTCGGTTTTTTAGAGTTATTATTTGGTGGTACCTGGTACTATGTACTTTTTTAGTACGCACCTGGCTGGGGTTCTAAGCGATCTGAGGCGAACTGAAAATGTGACATTAAAAAACCTCATGCCACCCATTGGTCCGTCAGTGGTGTCATGAGAGTGTCTCCTTCACAAACCCAAACCGCCATTTCTGAAACCCAACAACAAGGGAAATGGCTGCACAAAAAACAACACCGTGGTCCCAGAGTCTTAGAAAAAGCCACTAACACAGCAGCAGGTAAGCATCACCTTGACATCCTCCGTCGTTGTGTTGTGTTCCTGTTGCATGCAAATGACCTCACGGGATTTCAGCAAGATTGCTATAACAACCCCACACACATAGTTGTACTCAACTGTAATGGAAAATGACCAAAACTGACTAGGTAGTAGTGAAAAGGGGCTATTACTGTCATAAATATTGTGGCCAATACAGGTAATTATGAGTCATAATGAGCTGCTTTCCATTGTTTGTTTTTTTCTTAATTGCAGGTCAACCGTTCCACAGTGTCACTTTCTTTTACTGTATATGAAATCCAACGTCAAGCTGGTGGTTTTTAAATGAATTTTCTTTGGAGGCTACTCAGAAAATGAAAGGTTTGGGGGAAGGAAAATGCCATTTTAGTTTGGTTTTGGAGTTCTGGAGCAAAGATAAAAACATGAAGGTTTTGTCATTTTGCAGATTGACTTCTTACACCTACTGTATGTGCACACACACTCGACTTCATGCACTGGATGTCAAACAGGAGGAGAATTGTGCAGTATGGTTGTCAATTCTTCTTTAGAGATACTGATCTGTAGTTTTCACACAAAGCGACTGCAGACATTAACTGCATGTGTAAGTATTCTGTATATCCATGTTTGGCACTAAGTTTATTTTCAAACAAGTGCCAGATAAAAGCTATGCTTATGTGCTGACGGTGCTTATCCCTAGATTTTCTCTTCCTTTTTTAAGCCTTATTTACCTTTGTCCATATATTGAAAGTGCTATTTGTACAGAGCACCTACACACACACACACACACACACACACACACACACACACATACACACAAGAATCTACTTCCACTCCTGCAAGGGCTTAATGACAGAGCAAGCAGACATCTGAGAGAAGACATTATCATCCCGGAGGACGAAATCGCTATTATAAACTGATTAGGTGGAGGAGAGCTGGATGGAAATCACTCTTGAATCTTTTTTTAACCATTAATTAGTGGTTCTGTCAGTGCGGTTCATTCTGCGGGGATGACTAATGTGTAGAGCTCTCCCTCTGCTCTTCATGACCAGTTGGTACATTGCTGTCACATTTGCATATGTAGTTCTGACAGCAAAGAAAAATCCCATCGCCTATTAATGTAGTTGGAGTTCTGTGCGCGCTCAGTGTGTTCCAGTACAGACTCTGCACTTCCCTGTCTCGAGCGAGACGGCATGAAAGTACAGCAAAGCCACCTAACATCGCTAACTGGTTGACTGTGACAACAGTAAGTTGTGCAAACGTACCTGTGATGACTAGTTTGACTGCATCCTTTTGCACCTCTGCAGCAACACTGAGATAAGGGCTGTTTAATTTAGGGTACAAACACAATCTGAATCATATCCTTGCTTACACATAAACATTTCCCTCTGGGGCCATCATCTAAATTATGAGTCTGAGGGGGATTATGAAGAGATGCACACCAGCCAAGTCCCAAAGAAAATATTGCTTGAGCAATATTACTGCTGGCCTCGTATCCGATGTTGGATTTTTTTCACAGATGGACTCTTGTGATTTATTTTATGACTGCAGGGTTTTAATTGATATGTGGTTTCTGACTTCACTTTAAAGATCTGTTCAACACAAAGGGCTCTTTTCATCTACGCTTCACTTTCGTGCTCAGCTTCTTGCCTTCCTCCTCTCTTTGTTTTTAACAAAAAAGGATCTTCTATACTCTTTTTCTACAAATGCAAGGCTTCTCTACACTCCACTGGAGTTGGTGATGAGCATGATTTGTGACATACTGGAGCCAATCATAGTCCATCATGCAAATATATGTAAATTACACCCGGGTTTTGAGGAAATATGAAACCTCTAGTGTAGATGCAGAGATTACAGGCTTTACGTTGAAGCGCAGAGCTCAAGCACCATGCAGGTTATAGAATCCATTTATCTTCCTTGAACTAATAGGAGACAAAAATGTCCAACAGTAATTACAGATATAGCATTAACTTTCCCAAATCCCAGTGGAATCTGTGCTTGCAATGCACCTACGACTATCCACAAGAGACTGTCCAGAAAGTCAGTGAATGCCTGTGGCTTTGTAAAAAGCTGCTTATGCTGCCTCATAATTGCTTTTATTATTATTATTAATTTTTTTTTTGAGATTATTGAATTTTGAACAGTTTGATAGTGATTTACCCATCTCACACAGGAAAATCATCTATGAAATATGCCAGTCTAATTTCTTTCTTTTAATTCATAGCACTAACCACTGATTACGAGTGGTTGGGACACCTGAACCTTGAAATAATTGCCAGAAAATTGAAATCTTTTGAAACTGGAGTGTTTATTGAAACTGCTGACAAATTAAAACAATGAAATTAAATATCAATTTGCATGTATCGGTCAAAAGTTTTAGAACATCCCAAATTTTTGAATTTTTTTATTGAAAGTTATGCAGTTTGACTTTGTTCTTTTTTCCTTAGGTAGTTCTGGCATTGCTTGGATTTATGTTTTGGGTCATTATCTTGCTGTGGGATGAACACCTGACCAACTAGAGGGCATACCAGAGGGTGTTGCATGGTGCTGTAGCATGCTGTGGTAGCTGTTTTGGTTCAGGGTGCCTCTCACTCTAAACAAGTCACTGACCACAGACTGTCACACTTCCTCCTCCATGTTTGACAGTTGATGCCACACACTGTGGAACCATCCTTTCGCCCACTCAATGGTGTACAAATATCCTTCGAGATGAACTGAAGACTTCCGATTTTCATTCTTCAGTCCATTATACCTTCTTCCAGTCCTCAGTAGTTCAGTGGCGGTGTTTCATGGCCCAGGCAAGCCTCTATGTCTTATTCTGACATCTTAGCAATTGGTTCCCTTGCTGCAACTCGTCCCGTCAAACCTGCAGCTTGAAGTCTTCTCTACACAGTTGAAACTGAGACCTGGTTACTACGACCACTATTAAGCTGTTCTTAGGGCTGTTGTCCTGTGAGCCACCTATCATGCAAGCTGTGAACTCACAGAAACTTGTTCTCTGAATCAGTTGTGGCTTTAGGTCTGCCGGACCTCTTCCTGTCAGAGTTTGCCCCAGTTTCTGAGTGCCTTTTGATGGTGAAGCAAACTGTACTCACTGACACCTTGACTTTCTTTGCAATTTCTCTTTAGGAAAGACCTACAAGTGTTATTATGATGGTCTGTCTCCCTTCCATTATTGATTGCCTTTTTCTTGACATTTTTGTAGCAGCATACTACTCTCTGCAGGTACCACAGTGTGTTCCAACACTGCTTTTATGCAGACAGAGGGGGTTGAAAGTAATCCAAAAAAGCTGGAACACCTGTTGGAATTAGTAGCACCAGCTATAAAGGGTTGATCAACCTTCGTTGCTGCAGAACATCTTAAAATTTTTAACCCATTGTGTTCCCTGAAAAAGGCCTTTTTGTATAGTTCTGAACTTAACCAACTTGATACCGCAGCAAACTGTGTAATAAGCCCCTCGGTCCACCGTGTCCTTCTCACTCTCTGGAGAAGCGAAGCCATGCAGAAGTTGCACCTGGCTGCAATAACACCAGAAGGAGATATTTTATTTTAAGCCAACAACTAAGTAATCATGAGAAGCCTCCAGCTTAATCCTTTCCTTTGATTAAGGACCCTGGAATGCGCTTCATACATTTTTTGTTCACTACCAACTTTGTGGCTTTAAATACATTATCACCCCCTACTGTAATGCAACTTCTGCATGTGTGCCCATTTAACGATTTGGAGAAGCAAAGCACGAAATGGACACAGTGGACCGGTGTGTCTATTACACGCTTTGCTGTGATACTGGGTTGACTTAACATAGGACATGTACACATAGGTTTGGAATATCATCCCTGTGTGGCAGCATTTTGTCACAATAATGGAAATTGAATTTCTTTTTATCCTGCAGTATATAGACATCAGTGCAAGTGTTTTTTCTCAGTTGTATTACCTTGAAAATATATTTTATATGGATAAAATATATAAACAACATTGAAAGAAAAATCAGGATTCGATGTGGGATTCCAGAAATTATTATTTGGTTCAGATGGAGGTGAAAAGGTGATCAGTATGAGACGAGATCCCACTGAGCCCTTAGAGCTTGTTTCTATTAATGCTCGTGCTCCTGCAGTCCCTCTTTTGACTTGAAGGGAGCAGCATTCCCATCACACATACGGACAGCTTTATTATAGAACTGAGACCTGTTTGAAGATAAGCATGAAACATGTTGCCTGAATCCTTACTGTACACTGCTGTCTCAACAAACTACCAGCTTCAAATTCCAATGACACCTTTGGTTTAATATGTAAGGCATACATTGTAATACATCTGTGATGCCAGGGTGGTAAAAAGAGATTTATGGCACACAACAAGCTATTAAGGAGCTGTATGTGGTGGGGTAATCAGGGGGGGAAATGGGGTGGAAATTCTCTTCTTCATGCCACATTGATTCATCCTTCAGTGAGAGAAACCTCCCCATTATGCACACCTCATCTAAAAAGGCCTTAGGATGATCACTGCAGGCCCACAGTACACTAAACCCAGGTCTGGTGTGAGGTCAACACAGGTCCTCCGTGCAGCATCTGGACTCTCAGGAGGTTGCCACAACTGCTTGATCCACGGAGTGTTGATATTATTGCTGCACGGGCAAAGAACGCAAGATACATCACATCTCTGTGGGCAGAGGAAGGGAAATGTGTCTCAAAAGGGGGAGTACTGGATCTTCAACACAGTGTACTTAATCTCACCAGATGCTGTTTGGTGTTTTTGTTTCTTGACTGCACAAAATGGCTATAATGCAGTGTGAAAGTGGGTAGATTGCTCATTAAAACCGGTGTCTCAATGATTATCTTATCCAGAGGGGTGGCCAAGGTGACCACTGCCACAGCCCGTTACATTAAATTCCCTTAATATAAGCGGCTGATTAAAAGAATTGTCCACCCTTCTGTACCAAGCGGGTGTCCTGTCCTGCCCATGATGTTACTGTAAAGTCAGTCATTTTAGTTTATTAACCACTTTTTATGAAATTTCTATAAATGTTCTCATTTTTAACTCTAAATTAAATTGTTTTAATTTAAAAAAAATCTAGAATTTCTATCAAAATTGATTATTAATTATGCAAATTTATATTTCATATTCCTAATAAATTTAGTCAACTTTAAAACACAAACAATATGAGTTGATGAGTACATAAAAGAGTACTTGAGGTACACTACTGTCCAGTTAGTGCTATGCTGATATTTTTTTTTCTTATTATCTCAATTTTTTCACTTATTTTTTTGTGTAATAAATGAGCAGCAATTGGAGCCTTGCAGTATACATGCTGGTTATGTTCATTTTTTTTGTTGGAGGCTGTAACATAGACTGTACTTCTGATTTCTTATCTTTTTTATTTCAGAGATTTGTTGTTTTTGAGGGTTTTTTCCCACATTGTTCACATTTAAATGTTTCATATCATCAAACAAATCTTAGTATAAGACAAAGACAGCCCAAGTGAATAAGGAAATAATTTCTTCAGGTTTAATTTAATTTATGATGGGGAAAAAACGTATTAAAGGCTCATTTGAGTCAAAAACCTTCATTTGTTTGTTTCTTCATTTTATTTTGAGCCATTCAGAGGTGGACCTGCTGATGTGCTTCAGATCATTGGCTACAACCCAACTGAGTTTGAGTTTCACTGCATCAACTGATGGCTGGAAATTCTGCTTCAAGATTTCTAGGTAGAGAGCAGAATTTTAATGGTGTCATTAATTAAGGATTTCTTCTTCACTCTCTTTGTGTTTATGCACCAGTTTTATTTAATAATAGTAATTGTTAAACTCTGGCTCTGTCTCTCATAGTGTCTTTTTTCTCTCACTCTTTTTCACAGCATGTTATCTATCACTGGACTCAAAGCAACATACTTGTTACATACAGTATCTACTACCTACTAGAACCACAATCCCTAAAAATATGGGACATCTGAAAAAAGTCAAAATGCAATAAACTGTCTTCACATCCAGTGCTGGTCACTGCAAAGCGTTTGTCACTGAGGCCATCACACACTCCCTCTTTATAAAATGAACATGTCAGTCATCTCAAGCAGCTGTTGGAAACCAGTGATATTGATGAGTTTACCAGTGACTGCCAAGATTTGTTTTCTTATTTTCAACATCTTTTTTTTTCCTTTTTAGCTTATGAGTGTCTGAGGCTATTAAAACAAAAATGTTTTCCTGAGTGCCATTTATATTACAACAATGCCCGCAGATGCATTTTACAAAGATATATTATAAATGTTCATAAATCAAGAAAGGGACGTGCAGGAAGGAATACTGATGCGATGAAATAAGACAGTGTAGCTTAACTTTCATTTGTCGGGAGTAAAAGTATTTAAATCAATATTTTCCAAAGAGGTACAGCTAATGTTAATGCGACCTGTGACTGGACTTTGTTTTAGAAGGTTTTCTAAAATCTCCGATTACTTTGTTGCATTTCAACACAGTACATTTTGTGTTGATGTTCTCTGCTCACTTTACACTACAAGCCACTGTACTGTCCATTTATTGTGTTGTTCTCTTCCACACAAACACACACTGATACTGTGGCATGCTTTTTCTCCTGGTTCTTCATCTTGCCCAAAGACTTTAACATGAAAACTGCTAGATCTGGAGACTGAACCGATAACCCTCCAATTAGTGGCTGACCCACTCTACCTCCTGAGGCACTGCTCCTTGTACGTAAGATTAAAAATTTCAGACTGACACACACAAACCTTTGGAGGTGAAAGGCTGAAGACATCATGCAGAATGCACCAGTTTTTACCTGGATGTTTTTTGTTTTTTTCTGCTAACAGTAGTAGTCTGTATGTCACGAGGATACCGCACCTCTGTTTTCCACCATCTGCTCTTGAGAACAAGACTTTAAAGGGAACGCTTTAACACTCATCCTTGTGGGAGTTTTTGAGGTACCATTATTTCAGAGAGATGAGCTCTCTTCAATGAAGCATTTTTTCTTGCATATGTGACAGATACCCACAATTGTGTATCTTGTCTATTAGTCACAGACCCACTCTCTCCTGCCGTGCTCTTAACGTGCTCTGAATCATTTTCTTTGTCAGTTAACATTTTTCAGACTGTCTTCTTGGGCCCGTCGTCATCATTTCATCGATGGCTGACAGATTGTCTCTCTGGTTCATTTCTGTTGTACAGTCATTGAGAGACGTTACAAACTCATTTTCTGTTGTCATGACTTTCTTTCTTGCACTAAGTAGGTTATACAGGACTTCAAATCTGACACACTGCCTGACTGATGAGTAAAAATGTTGGAGCTGCAATATCTGATTTTAACTTCATGATTATCATGTAAAACAAATCGTTCGTGTTACCAGACAAAAACACCAACTCACAATTAATGCTATTAGTCTAATTTAATTAGAACTTTATTTATTGTGTGGTGTCTTTTTTGATCAGTCATTTAAATGTGCTAAAGTTATTCATATCTCTAGCAGTACCTGCGAATCTGACAGTCATTGGAGCAGTTTGATGTAAGTCAATGAGATGTAGACGAAGAAAAGCAGAGGACCTAATGTTGAATCTTGAGGTACGTCAAAATCATTACCAGCTATTTGTGAAGTTTTATTATGTATTCAATATATTGCTTTTTATCTGTTAAATTTAATTATTTTATCCACATAATCACATTGGGTAAAACCTTTTTATTAGTAACTTGGTAATAAGAACCCTAAAACAACGTGTGCAGATTGAAGTAGAATTCAGATCTGATTGTCTGTTGAGTTTGTAATTACTAACAATGATGTTATTACATGCTTTGAACGTGGATGTGATTATTTGGTTTTCAAAGATCTGGAAACACTGATTATTAATAAACCAACTAACAACTTTCATTATAGGAGGCATTAATGTTATACTCAACCCTGTATTTAACAATGTTTTGAATAACAAAAATATGAAAAAATGTGTTTGTTCATTTCTTTGTGCGCTGACTGCTAACACTTGAGAGAGCAATTTTCAGCTTTATTTGGTATAGTTTTAGGATTAGGGGTATATAACCTTGTAAGTAAGTAAAATGTATTTATATAGCACTTTTCACAGATAAAAAAATCACAAAGTGCTTTACAACACAAGAAATGGAAATATAAAACAATGTAACAGTTCACTTCACTTCAGTTCAATTCAACTTTATTTATATAGCGCCAAATCACAACAACCGTCGCCTCAAGGTGCTCTATATTGTAAGGTAGACCCTACAATAATACATTCAGAGAAACACCCAACAATCATATGACCCCCTATGAGCAAGCACTTTGGCGACAGTGGGAAGGAAAAACTCCCTTTTAACAGGAAGAAACCTCCGGCAGAACCA
>NW_005187779.1:336500-346452 GCF_000239375.1 Pundamilia nyererei | reverse complement strand
TTACAAGTTATCTGCTTTAGGCTACGTGTTTGAGAATTATACCACGGAGTCAGGAACTTCTGATTTGAGGTCTTAGTTTTCACCGGAGCTACAGTATCCAGAGTCAGTAAATAAAACAGTAACAGTAAATAAAAAAACAATGTAAAAACAAATTAATCAAAAAATAATTAATAATAAAAATAATAATCGATAATAAAAATAATTATTTTTAGTAATTTAATAGTAATTCACAAAAACCTGAATAAGGCTTTGTGATTGTTCGGGTGGTGCTGCTGTGTCTTCTGGGACATTTTCAAGCAACTTATGAAACTGTACTGCTTTTCAGATATAGAATGGGCTATTACTGCAATTGAACCCCTAATATTGCTGTGCAAAAACAAACAAAAAAATGATGGTGGAAAATTCAACAAAGCTTAACATTTGAATGCATTTTCAAATCTTATATTCTTTTATGTTATTTGTTAGAACATTTAGCAAGCTTAAACCCAAATAATGTTCGGTGTAATGCTGGCACATCAATAGATGCTCTTTTATTTACTGAAATGAAGCATTTATCTAAAAGTTCCTGTTATTTCTTTCTTTATGTTAGAATCCTGCATATATCACTGAGCTAGTGAAGATTCTTGTCACAGGAAGAAGCTCTTCCTCAGACGCAGAGTGTGAATTTAGCTCATTCCATATTTCATTGACTCAATTTTCAGCATATCCACTCAATACTGAGAATAGCAGCAGTAAATCCACTTTTCCATTTCACTCAAAACTCTAAGCCCTGTGGTAAAGACCATTCTCTGTCCTCCCTTTGATTTGACATTTCATTTTATTATTTTTTGCCACTGGGCTCTGTGAGCTGTGATGGCAACATGGCGACATGGAGGGCTAATACTGGCACAAAGTGGCCCTCGAGTGCATCAATGGCCAAAGCTCAAAGCAGAGTAGCTGCTGCAGTCAAGGTTATGATGCAGGGAAAGCCATTTGCCTTGTATTTCTGTGCTCGCGGCCACGGTGGAGCAATTTCAGGGCAGTGTTGCCGTGTCCCAGACCTCTAACACGTCGTTTAAATTCTGACTGGGAAATCAGATTGGTCAAAAAGATTCAGATTCACTGTTAATGTTGCAAATTCACAGGTCTAAGCTGACAGGATCAGTGCAAAGTGGCTCACATTTTGATTAAGATCATGCAACTTAATTTGATTTACTGTTGTTTCATTCATCAAGTTTGGAGCTTTTCACTGCTTCAAAGTCTCTAATTAACCAGATACAGAAGAGAAAAAGAAAAAAAACACTCTTCAAAGTGAGTATCTTTAATTAATACGGAAAAATTAGGAAAGAGGGACCTGGAGCTTTATTGATCTTTTACCAGCTTTAATTAACCGAGTGAGTTATTACACTCCTTAAAGCTTCTTGTTTATATAGAGTAACAAGTGATTTGATTCTTAGGAAATGCAGAGGTTTGGTGTGGCAGAAGATCCTAGAAATAGGGCGAGAGAGAGAGAGAGATGAAAAAAGAAAAGGTGAGTCAAGTCTGATTTTTGATCACTTTTTGGAGTGTGTCCACAGGAGAAGTAGTATGGGTGGCACTGACATCCAGAGGTCCTCATCAGTGCCACTAGACAAGAGTAAGGTATATCTTAAAACAACCTCACCACAACTACAACCATCACTATTGGATCAAATCGGGGTCAGGGCCAGGGATTGACTCCAATTTAATACATTTACCCTAATATTTTACTTAAGTGCTTAAGTTTAACCTACTATTTCTATGTTATATACTACTGTGCTCCACTATATTACACTTCTACTTTGAAAACATCAAACTTCAAAAGAGACATCATTAACATCGAAGCGAAAGCCTTCTGTCTACAAAACAGCATTCTGTTATGAAGCTTTTTGCCTTTTTGCATCCATCCTGTAAATTACTGCAGTCTTGTGAATGCAGTTGACTGTTGTCTTTGGAAACGGGCTTAACGCTGCTTGACTACAAGTCGATGAAAACCTATAGCATTTGTTGATCTCATTAACAAAGGTTTGAACTTAGATTTTTCTGGATGGCTGCATCAGCTCTTAGTAAATGAACCTGTAGTGTTTGACGCAAGACTCATGGGAGACTAGTGTGGTAGTTAAGCTGCCGCTGCCTCTGCTTTCATTTCTGTGTGATTAGTCATATACTGCCAACACTAACATCCTCACACTCATAGCTAAGCTGGAAAACTAGATCTCTGATTTTCTAGTCTCTGACTTATAGATTTCGCAGCCCCCTTCATGTAACCATTAAGCAGGACATCTGATGTTATGGCACGTGTAAGTGAAGCCAGGTAAAGGAAAACTATTGGGCATACTAAATGCATAGTATATATTTAATTTTATAATTGCTACACTTAGCAAAAAAACAAAGAATTACAAGCTAAAGATCAGTTGAGATACTCTTCATGCAGCTAGTAAATCAGCGACTGATACTGTATGCTCCTCATATGGTTCCTGCTGAGATTCTCTCCTGTTTTAGGAGCTGGCCTGCTGAGAGTTTTGCTAAACCAGAACCATAAAGACAGCTGGACTCAGTGAGGGGTTCCTGACAAGCTGGAGCAGAACCATACCTTAGCTCTTCATGTTCACTGAATTTTGTCTCCTTTTAGGGAGTTCAGTGAATGAAAACATTGGGTAAACTGTAATTATACCAATCAGCCAGTAAATATAACAAAGCATCAGAGCTAAGCGTCTTTAAGAACTTTTTTAATTAGGTATTTTTGAGGTTTTCCTATAAATTAATTCTTATGCAACAGCTCAGAGGTGAAGTAGTGCTGTCGGGATGTTGTTGAGATCAAGTAATTTTGTGTGCTGTGTTTAAATTCAGACAGTTTTTCTCATACACACATATGGCACCATTTAACTGTGACACCTGTCACTAACACCCTCTTGGTTCCATCCAGGCTTTATTGTGTTTTTCTTCTTCAGGTTATGAAAGGGAAACATCAGTGCCTGAGGAGTGCTGGTTTGAAGAAGATGAACTCAGTTTATAATCTCCTAATGATCCTTTCTTCTCTACCTTCTTAAAATGTCCAACTCATTTAGACCTAATGTACAGTTACACAGTGTGGGATGTTTTTTTTTCTGATCAAACAGGTAATTAAAGTGTGGATAGGTGACTCATTGATCAGATCCAGTAGAAATACTCTGTCAGGCCAGAGTAAATCTAGTTGGCAAGCCTGGTTTCTCATAAGCACACCAGAGACTCGATTAATGTGAATCACTCACAAATATGACAGTATTCACCTTTGCATGACTAATTTCAGCTTTTCATTTACTTGCTAATGCATAAATGTTTTCAAACACCCTTTTCCAAAAGGCAACAGACCAGTCAGTTCTAGGTCTGTTGTTAATTTAAATATTGCACAATCTTAATATTTCCTCCATTTTACAATATTGCATTTTCACTAACAGCACATACCTGTATAGTTCAGTACACTATAAGTCTGTGCTGTCACTTTTTCTGTGCACAAGTGAAAGAACCATGAGAAACATCTGCATTCATTATACATAAAGGGAATTTGTGGTAATACTTCCAGCAAGTAAGCTCAGCTGCTGATACTGCTTGCATTGATAATAACAATGATACAAATCATATGAACACACCTGGTAAAAGATGGCAAGTAAAAATAAATATTATGGAGTGTATTTTTAGATTTAGTTCTTAGAGACAGCTTGTCTGCCTCTAGCCCCATAGCTTCTATCTGGCAAATAGCCTAAACAAGTGGAACCAGTGCATTTTTTCTTAGCTCTTTATGAAGCTCCCATACAATTGCGAGTGACAATTTGTGCTAAATAATCCACAAGCAGTAGCAAAACCTGCAGACGGAGATAATATTATAAATAAAATGTGATGGAACAGTTTCATAAAAGTGCATTTATGAAAAAATACCATATTCTCACTCTGGAATTTACATCACAATGTATTCTTGTATATTAAAAAAACGTACTTGTGGATAACATCTCTACACAATAGGAAATGAGAGAGCTGTAGTTTGATATGCATGGATCAGAACATTGACACCACTGACGGAATAATAATAAGCATTTCACTTCAGTGAAGTATTCTCCTGGAAAACTGTGGGTCCTGAATGTTACCCTGACACATATCACCTGCCTAAAAATGGCAATGGCACTTCATGCAAGACAGTGCTCCCCTCCACACTCTGGAAGCTGCACAGCAAAGAGTCAGAGGATTTTACTTGGCCTACAAAAAATAAACTAGTAGGGTTGAGGTTGTTGCCCAAGATAAGTAACGTATTACACATTTCTCGTTCCTTTTCAGTGCAGTACATTACTTAATGTTGGAGAAAGGAATTAGTTGCACTACTTGTTATATTACTTTGTTGTTACTCCATAAAGTGACCTGAAAGAGCTTGTCTCATAATTACTAGTTAACAATATAAACCTTAAGCTACAGTCCCACACACCAACACACATCCTTAGTCAAGTCTGACTGCTCAGGGTCTGGCTGCTGGGTTCTTGGCTACACTGCAAAAACTCAATCTTACCAAGTATATTTGTTCCAGTCAAAAAGATCTCATCACACTTAAAATAAGACACAATCAGCTACATATAACAGAGTAACTTGTTTCATTGGCAATTTTTTTTTCACTTAATACAAGATATTTTTGCTTGAAAATAAAAATATAAAAAAATATAAAAAGATTTGCCAATGGAAGTGAAAATTCTCCAGATCCAAGATGCACTGTCTAAAAACAAGTTCATATATCTCACTGAAATGTTACTCTGTAGCTTTGCATTAGCATGTGTTAAATCCCGTTCTTTTGAATTCTTTTGGCGAAAGAGAAAGACTGAACTCAGAGTGGTCAAGCTCAAAAAAGAATCTTTATTTTACATTTCCAGAAATGGAGACCGAGCACACATGAATGCAGTAGCAGCCTGCCTTTGCAGATGCTTGCAAAGAGCCAAAGTTGTGTTAGCAATATAATGCTGTTGTTTCTGTCTTGGACGCAGTTTCCACTTTACCATCATGCTCTTATCCTTGTGTGCAATAAATGTCCACAACTCCACTCCTCAAAAGCAGTATCCCCATACCGTGCCACCATTTTCTTTCTCCTGCACACAAACTGAAATAAGCTGATTGAAGTCCGAGTGTGCAGAAAGGAAAGAAAGAGGATGATTTTCTTTCTTTCTGTCTGCTTTAGTGCAGATAACTGAAGAACCTCTGTAACATAAGGAACAACAGTATCGTAACCATATTTAATAAATTTAGTAAAGTGTTACATTACTGCATTACAGTAAAGTGTTACAAAGTAACAAAGTTAGAAAGTAATCCATCACACCCAGCATTGTAAACTACCTATAAAAGATGAATATAGCTTCCAGGAAGAGTCATGGAACCAGGAATGTTTTCTAATTGGTTGTCACTAGTTTCAAGTTCTATTTAATAATGTTTAGAATCGTCATTAGTCAAAAAGGATGACAAGACATTGCATTCTTTAGGACCTATCTTGTGATTTACGAGTTGCTATCATGCGATCAAGCAGTGTCCTCAGTTCTTGTATCCATTACTGCCTTTGAACTCCGAGCGTGCTGCAAAGAAATGACATGAAATCTGGAAGTTGTTGGATGCAAACGTTATGTGGAGCATATATATATACACAGAACAGTACTACTAATAGTATTGTTGCATAATCGTAGTTTTGTGTATAATATGCAGATTTTGTTGTGTGTGTGTGTGGTAAACTTTAGCCTATCCTAATTCACAGATTACACTGACCTGTAGCGATATTAGGGAGCAGGTGGAAGGGAGCCTGGAGAGGTGGAGATATGTACTGGAGAGAAGAGGAATGAATGTCAAGAGAAGCAAGAAGCAAGGTAGTGATGATAGATGAGTTTAGATACCTGAGGTTAACCATCCAAATCAACAGGCAGTGCACAAGAGGGAGAGCAGGCAGGGAGATGTGGAGAGGGTGGAGATGAGTGTCAGGGTGATTTGTGACTGAACGAAAGCAGCAAAAGTCAAAGGGAAGGTTTAGAGTGAGAGTTGGTTTGGAGATGGTTGTACTAACAAAAACACAGGAGGGTGCGCTGGAGGCTGATTTTGCTCAGGATGGACAAGATCGTAAAAAGTACATCAGAAAAGCAGCACAGGTGCAAAGTTAGAGAGACAAGGCTGAAATTGTTTGGATATGTACAAAGAAAACATATACTGGATGAATATTATGATAAAAGAACCAGGTAAGAAGAAAAGAGGAACTTTCAAATGCCCACAAATCCTCAGCAAAGACTACTGGGACAATTAGCCACACACCAGGCCGTATTTTGGTCTCCAAAAGGCAAAAAAGCTTGAGCCACTATCCACAACACCAGGTATAAAAACTATGTTACTTACATAAAAAAATCATTAGATGACTGTGTCAATTGGTCTTTATTGTGGCATCTGAAAATGGTGTAATGGAATTCTGAGTGGATTCGCCACTGCATGCCACGTAAAAGCATTTTCCACTCTGTTTACTATCCACAGATGCTCCTGTGAGCAACACTGTATCTTAGAGCAGTCCAAAACACAGAGGACTCCTCCATTACGCGTGTTGAAGTCCAGTATATGATAACCTCCCCATGCTCCACCTGACCCTCTCTGCTCCACAGATTGGTTATTGATCCTGCTTTCTTTACGCATATTGCCCCGTGCACTTTTTCTCTTAGCCCAGCCTTTTATGTGGAGACAGTCTAGCCGTTGCGCGGTGTCTTGTTGCAGGAAAAATGCTGAACGGCACTGAACTACAGTATGTCACCCTCCCCAGCTCGCTCCCTCGCAATAAATAATGATGGTTGCAGAGCCCTGTCAATTTAGCTTTGTAGAGCAATATTTTCGAAAGCATTTATTTTTCCAATTCAATAGATCCTCATATTTCATTACCTGAAGCAGCAATTTTTTTCCCGTGCCCTTCTTATCTGAAAATGAGAGCGTGGACATGTGGCTTTAATCCAGAGCACACCAAAACACAATCAATAAACATGATAAAGAGACTCTCGTCAGTCGATACCACTTTTCCTCGGCATCAATCAGAACACAGCAGCTCTGTCTTAACAATTTCTTTCTTCCACATAAATTATCTTATTCTTATGCATTTGATTCCCATGTGTGAACAATAGAATCCAATAGAATGCATTAAAAGCTACACTTCCAAAGAATACACTGTGCAGCTTTGGAGTTATAGTGCATACTTATTATAGTGCATGTTTTATTACACCGATGGCAAGGCTGCATAATATTTTTAGCATTTCAAACTTTATTTATAGCACAATATCTATTACTATAATTATCATTCCCCAGCACCTTTCTGCAGTGGTAAGCCTTTGGAGGAGTGTACCTCTATTATGTTTTCTCCCTCTAATGATCGGTGTCTGTACCTAAAATGAGCTATGAGACTGTATGTGTGGGAGTATACTTGCATTTCAATACCACCCTGCTGCACAGTAGTTACAGCATTCATTAAAACTGGGGACAAAGTAGACGGTGATTTGATGTGCAGGTGGCAAAGTGAAATTAAATTCTTTGCTGATTTTTATCACTGAACGTGTCATGGTAAGTAGCTCGAGTTTGATATGCATATAATCATTTTTAATAAGGAAGTGTTGAAAGCAGATGTCTTATGCTATGGCTTCACTGCTAAGGATTTTGAGGCAGAGCGCAAAGGGAAAAAAAACACAAATCACAAATGTAATCAACAGTCGAGAGGCAAAAAGGTCTTCGGATATGCTTCACGTCCTCCGATAATGAGTGAACACAGATTCTACTGAGGGTTACGATATCACCTTGCAAATGTGGGCGTTTTTTTTTTTTTTTGCTTTGTTTTGAGTGTGGATACTCATATATCATTCAGTCATCCCCCCCTGACAGGCAGCCAGCTGTGTCCGTGTCAGTATTCTGTCAGTAAAGCATTTCTCTTCAATCAATCATCTGATTACCCATTCCAGCATTTCCAAGATGAAAATGACGCAGTGGATTACACTGGAATCGACGACTGTGGTAGAATTAGCCAGTGCTGAAGGGGTCCCTGCAATTATGTTTTTATAACAAAAACATAATTGGACCGCTACGACACTTCACCGTGTCCCCACCTCCACACCCTTCACCGCTTTCTCTATTTGCTGGCGCCTCACTGGGAGCGTCCGTGATGAGGTGAAGCTGCACCTTGTGTCGTTCGCTGTAGTACAGCAAAATCAATGATTCGTAAACAGAGCCCGGTGACCTGAGACGCAGCGCTCCTCGCCGGGTGTCAGATAGGGACCCCTATCACTGCGCTCGATGCAATTATATACAGCCAAATGATCACCAAAGTCATTCACTTCAACCAAAATGTGTGACATAAAAAATACACACTCAGGAGCCTCCACAGTGTTCAGTAATTATTTGATCTTGCGATTCACAGCTTTTGGTAACACACAGGCAGTAAGCCACCCAGGCCCCCATAGGGTAAATGATAGCTCTACAGCATAGTGTGGAGTTTCATACTGAGTGGCCACGGTGCTTCGTCTCTCCTACTAGTGACTCTCAAAAGTCCTTCGCTCATCCTAACTTACCCTAACTGACAGGACTATGAACACACACACCCACACACACACACACTGTCTCTCTCTAAGACCCTGGAGGAGCAGGGGTCTGGCAAATGCTGCTCTATGTTGAAAGGGATTAGAAAGATTTGTTAGTGCTCAAGCTGACTCCTTCATGTCAGGATTGTAGCTGTAGCTCGAGGGCTGTGGTTGGTCTCTGTCTCTCGCTCTCTCTCTCTTTTTTAAAAGGGCGCAAGCAATTTTTTTTTTCGTCTTTTCTTAGCTGTCCTGCTGAGGCTAAAGTGAGGTGGAGAAGCAGGCTTTCAAAACCTGAAATACCTCCTGGGCCCGACATTCTTGTGGCACTGCACGGCTGTATTTTCTCTTATTGGTGGATTATTTTCTCTGTGGGGTTACAATGCCATTAAAACACTTTTCTTCCTGTAAAGTGACTGCACAGACTGAAAATGGTCTGTTCTGTTCTCACTGTATTCTTCCCTGAGGAACTTTGCATCCAATTATACTCAAGGCATAAACCTTACAGTGCAGTGTACAGAAAGTTTTAGATCGCACATTTTCAGTTTGACACAGCCTTGAAAAGTTGTCAAAAAAGCTGTGATTGAAAACACAGCTATTCCCAGAAGACACGTGGGATGTTATGAATAAAGTAAGAAAAATGTAATCTGTTTGAGAGTTTCAAAACGTGACATTTATCCTGACTGAGGCGCTCTGGTCTGCATGTAGCCTAAATCAAATGATTATATGTGCATCCAAGAAAACCTATTTGTTTCCCTCCATTCTAATGGTCCTGCCCATGGCTCTTTCCAGCCCTGTGATCACAACCTTCAATTTCATAGTTGGCTCTGAGAGATGGCACAGGTTGTATGAATAGCATGGGTCAGGCACATCCCATCCAGCGTTTCATTATTCATTGTTCTCATTTTCTGTGAGAGATTCATTTCTTTCAGGAAGTCATCTAGAAAAGCATCGAATGCCTATTTCCTGCTGGCCGGTGTGAGCGGAGGCTGTGGAACAGCAGGGGTGGGGGGTTATGGAAATCCAGCAAATTGAGCTGACAGAAAAAAAAAAGCTACCCCTACACAAATTGCATGGATTTTCTGGTGATAAGAATCACAGCATGTTTTTGTTGACCACAGCTGTTCATTTGTACATGCACCTCTAATACCTGAGAAAATGCCCATTTTTATATTTGTGAGAAGAACCTGAATAGGGTTAGTAATAATATCAGCTTGGTCAGCATGCTCGTCTTCTTATTGCCTGATAGCTGAATACTATGGCTGATTTGCTGCTTACGCATGCTTGTCTTCAGTAAGACTGATGCAATGTGGGGACATGGAGGTCTTATGACAACACAAGAACACATGAGCAGACAGAAATATATATATATA
>NW_005187779.1:328091-335283 GCF_000239375.1 Pundamilia nyererei | reverse complement strand
GACCCGAGCTTGAAGGATAAACCGCCCGCAGGGGCGTGCTGGGTGTTTTTTTTATATATTTGTACATATATACTTGTACATATATACATAATGCCATACCATATATATCTCACATTTTGTGATTTAATGATTTTGTGCTGCCCTGCGTTTGTCTGTGCTGCCTGCCTGCATCTTGCTGCACTTCTTCCTGGCTGACAGAGTGTTTCTCAGACACACAGACACACATATTATCACTTCTAACTTGACCTTCCACATCTGATCACATTTTACCTTTTAATCCCTGATACTTCTCTATATTGTAACTGTCTGCCAGGATTGCCACATCTATCACAACTGCAGTCTTTTTCTTCTTGTTAACGACAACTATGTCTGGTTGGTTGGCCGGCAGCTGGTTGTCTGTCTGGATCCTGAAGTCCAACAGGACCCTAGCCCGCTCATTCTCAACCACCTTTGGCGGTGTCTCCCGTTGGGAGCTTGGGACTTGTAATCCATATGTGGCACAGATGTTCCCTGGTTGTCATGGCTTTCCATGACAGTTCCTCCTTCTGTCCTTGTCTTCACACTGTCTTCAGCTGCCTTTTCTCTTGGAGCAGCTTATCTTAGAGGGGCATTTTCCATGTTTCCTCTTGAGTCGTGTCTCTGACACTCATTACTCATCGCTCTACTTCTTTCTGTTCCTGGTACAGGTGCAGGGTGCTGGACTTTGGGTGGAAGCCTCTGTGGATTGTGAGTTTTCATGTCAGTGGAATCTATGTCCTGGTGAGGTGGAACAGTGAGTCATTCACCTCTTGCATACACGTTGATGCCATCCATGGACAGGAGGTGGCTGATGGTGACTCCACTCCAGAATCTATATCTGCTCTTAGTCATGAGCTGGCTTGAGACTAGCTTGATGGCGACTTGTTGAGTTGCCTTTAGGTTGACCTCCAGTTTTGTTTTCCAAAGTTCCTGATAAATGTTATTAGCCCACAGTTCTTGACCTTGTGCAGTGCCAAGCATTCCAGTATCCATATGTGGGGCAATAAGTCACAGGCTTTCAATAGTTAATCCAGTAGATGCTCAGGTTGGACGGATTGGTTTTAGAGTCCCAATGCACTGTTTTATCAACCAGGACATGGTTTGACCCTTTGGTGTTATTTCCAGTCTTAGCTGTGCTCATGCGTTGACTCATGAACCTATTCAGCTTGATTGCTTAGATCAGTGGTGTTATACCTTTGTGGGGATTATTCATGACAAGGATTCTTCTGTCTTGTGTTAGCCAGTCAACCTCCTTATTTGTGCTTCCAGGCGATCATGGAGTGTTTTTAGCTTCTTCAGGCAGTAGGCATAGATTACGTCAGGGCCTGATGCTCTTCATTCTCACTGTACAATCTCTGTCTTTGTGATCTGGACTGTTTCTTGTTTTGGGAGGTTGATGTGGTCTACTGTTAGGTCGACCAGCCACTTAACTTTGGTGTTGTGTGACATCTTTTTCTTCCCAGATGCTCTTCCAGTATTGCTCCATCTCTGCTCTGAGTGGGTCTACCCTTGTATTTTTTTTTTCTTGGAGCTGAGAACACCCTGGTTGGATATTTGGAGACAATTTATTCTCTGGGCCTCTGTTTTACTGGTATATCTCTTTTGCCATTAAATACCTCTGTTAGCTGACTAGCATCCTTCTAGGTTCTCTTATTTTGGATTCCAGCCTTTTTCTCCACAGGGGGCTTTCACTACATCCATCCTCTACTTTATACCCAAGTGCTTCTAGGATTACCGTGCCAGTGGTATATATGAACTCCTTGGTTATAGTGATACTGGTATGGAGGACGGTGCGTAGAACAGTTTTCACATCCGCAAGCATTTCCTCTCTATGAACTTTGTCAGTGAGCCTTTGTTTGTGTGACTGCATTGTGTCTGGCTGCAATCATCATCCTCAGTAGATGCATCTCTCCTTGCAGGTGGCAAGGCATGATCTAACTCAGTTTAAAATTTTTCTGATAAAACTTTTTTTGCAGTTATTTCACATTCAATTCTTTATTTTAATTCTGGCGCAGTAAATATTCAACTATCTATCTATCTATCTATCTATCTATCTATCTATCTATCTATCTATCTATCTATCTATCTATCTATCTAGAGAGGGAGACTTTGAGATGTTTCATTTCTAATTCTTCATGTAGTGATGCAGTGATGTAGAATCACTTCAAGACTTGTCAGATCCCTCCCTTGTGACACTACGTTTAAGAATCTAAAGCATGCCAAGCTTTTGTACTGTAAATTATCATTTAGGAATTTAGTGATCATCTCATCTTTTGTCATTAACGTAATTTAAACGTGTTAGCATTTGCTTTTGTCTAATTTAATTCATCCTGAAATTTCATCCATGAAAGTGGCCACTTTCATATATTGTTTTAGTAAGTATCCAAAACATACAAGTTTCATTTATATAATTTTTCAAGGGCTCTTATATCTGTTTTCACTCTTGTATGCTTTTCATACAAGTTTCACACAAGAAGTACTTTATAATACAAACTTTATAAGATTTGTATATACTGTATCTTTTCCATATGGGTAGATACCACAACTCTATAAAAATCTAAAATGTTACCTGATACAAATTTGGACAATCACCACTTCAAGATAATCAAAATAATCTTGGAGATGTTCAGACGTCTTTCAGAATGGCTCCTATTCCCAGGTTTATCTATGAAGCCAGATGACATAATTTAGTAAAGTTGCACGGATGTCTTAAAGACCTGGATGACTTCTTATTTTTCTGCTTCCAAATTCAGATAAAACTAAAGTTATTGTACTTGGCCATAAAATGTTAGAAACATGATGTGTAACCAGATACTTAATCTGGATAACATTACCATGGCCTCTAGAACGCTGGGTCCTTTTGACCCTGTAAATTCTTGTTAAATCCAGAATTACATTTAAACTCAGACTGCTGGCTTAGTTTTGATTCCTATTAGATTTAAAAGTAGAGGCTTCAGCTTTCAGGTCCATCTTCTGCAGAACCAGCTCACAGTTTGAAGCTGGGGGACAGACACCCTGTCTTCTTTTAAGATTAGGTTTAAAACTTTCCTTTCTGATAACACTTATAGTTTGGATTGACAGCTGATCCTGATCCTTTGGTCATGCTGCAATCGGCCTAGGCTGCTGGGGTGTTCCCATGATGTTTCTTCTTCTTACACTACTTTGCATTTAATCATTAGTTATTGTTAATCTGTGGCTCTCTCCTTCCTCTCTTCTGTAGGAGGTTGCTTCCTGTTAAAAGGAGTTTTTCTTTCCCACTGTCACCAACTGCTTGCTCAGTGGGGGGGTCAGGGGGGTCATCTGATTTGGGGGTTTTCTCTCTATTATTGTAGGATCTTTACCTTACAATATAAAGCACCTTGAGGCAACTGTTATTGTGATTTGGTGCTATATAAATAAATTGAACTGAACTGATCTGAATAGGATTGCTCCCAGTACATTGCATTCTGACCACTTGCACCATGTTCTCTGTGTTCTCACCACAGACTTCAGTTTTGTGTAGAGAGCAAACATCAGTTTCATCTGTATTTGTTTTTGTGAACAGTCATTGTCACTAACGAGAGCCTGGTCTCTGGGTACGACCAAGCACTTTAGTAAAAGGATCCACAGTTTCTGAGCTTAAATTGCCATTTCAGGTGAAAAGCTGAACCAGGAGGATTCACATTCTTTTTTTCTTGACATTTTGTACTGTGAATCTGTCCCCCAGGGTGAGATTGTCACACACACTACTAGTGTCTGGGGAGAACAATGGGCAGAAATGATCAGAATTGTGATGTCTTCTAGCGTGCCATTGTGTGCTAGCATAGATCCTTTTTTTGCCCATATCACTGCATTTCTCACCTGCCATTAGTTGCCTTGCCAGATTTTCCTCCCTTTAACTTTGTCCACTTCCAAAAAATAAAAACATCAAGTTGAAGGAATGTTTTGGCACACAAGATGAAATACTCATGTACTTGTTCTCCATAATAGAAGTACAAGAACACATGGCTATAATGGGAATTCTTCCTCAAATAAATGGCAGCCATGCTGAAAATGGTGCAGAGGTATAAAAAATGGTCTTGAAGTGGAGATAAGCCAAAGGTATGGTTTTTGATTTTTTTCCCCTGTAACATTGCAGTCACCCCTCATATGCTTCGCTTTCTGCACAGCTTTTTACTGTCACTGAAGCAAGTCAAACCTCAGTAGAGCCAGCTTCTACCATTTGTGACTAAAAAAAGGACAGGAAATGGAAGAGAAAATGAAAGAAGAATGATGGCGAGAAGCAGGTGATACTTGAGCTGTCATGCTGCAGGACACATTCCTGAGGGGTGTATTGATCTGTCAAAATTGAGTGACTACTTCACTTCCTTTGATCTACAGAACATGACACATTATGGATGGGAAGACGGAGGAGATGAGAGATATTGTGGTGCCATTACCTGCATCAAAGTGGAGTTGTAGGGACGGTAATGTGGTGACTCGCAGGTAAGTGATACCCCGTAAGAGCCAGCTTCTGGTCAGTGAACTAGACAACACCGTGGATCTGATATCAATCAAAGTCACATTGAAAACAATCATCTGATATGATACACCTTGCGCAGACCGCAGGAGGGATCCGAGGAAGAGGCTACTGACAAGCCCTCTGGTATGAGACACGGTGTGGGATCCATTATCACTTCTCCCCTTCAGAAGATGTCACCTGCCATTTTACACTACTCATGGTATTGATCATTTTGCACCACATTTAGAGGAAATTCTACCCAAGGTGACACTAGAAAACACCAGAGAGAGGGTAGGACTTAATCTTCTCCTTTGCAAATGAGCTCTTAGATGAGTTAATTTAATCCCTGGACTAAACAAATTAGGGTAAGGATGTATCATGTTCTCTGCCAAGTTCTAATGGCCTCATCTTTTGAAGTGCCATGTGAGAATGGGAGAGTCCCTCAGCAGCGCCTCATAAAACGCATCCGCACAAAAAACAGGTAAGTTTCTTTCTCCTCCATTAGTTACACAGCTGGATACATTATGAATAGAAAGAAATAGCTGGGAAGTATCTAAGCGTAAACACACTCGGTGCTTGTTTGTGCTTGTAGTGTAAAGTTCGTTTTACGTAGTGGTAAATAGGCATTTTGGGCACTATAAGCAGTCATATAATGTGTTGGGATTCCTCCTGCACTCACTGATGTTAGCTGTAAAAGTTAACTCCTCACACCTACAAAACATTTTCTGGTGATAATATGAAATTATGCTATTGTTTTTTTTAAAGATTTTTGTCCATTTTTAACCAAAGCATGCTGCCATATTTTTGCTTTTTGACCTTTAATGGCCAGATTGAAATTGTGAAATATGACTTTCCAGTAAATGCAAATATCCAGGACCATTATTAAATCTACATTTTTATTTGCCCTTTTGGTCTATCAGTACAGCACTCTCATCAAATTTAAACACGTGTGCAATAGCTACAAATGATAGCGAGCATAGACTTGTGTCAGTATCAATCAGCTTCAGACACAATACTATATATAACAAAATACTTACTTTTAAAAGCCACAGCTCAACATCAGAGAGTATACATCAAATACATGCATGCACTATGATACTTACCCTAAATTACTAAAATATCCTGAGATGACCCAAAAGATTCTAACTTATAAATAACACTAATCCAATATGTTGAGACAGTGGCACATAAAAAACAAAGTCCAATCCTATCATAGAGGGCAATTGCAAGTTTTTAAAAGGTCTTTGCCATGCAGGGTTCAAAGTCAAACAGTGTGATCCTCACAAATAAAATCTTGCTGTGATCACATATATTTCCGTAACAGGTTAATCTAGAGCATTTCTATCCTAAATCCCCAAATCACCTGATAGTTATTAATCAAATAGTTATACTGTGATTTTGTTAGGTCTAAGTCACACTGATCTGGAGACCATAAGTCACCCACAGGTAACCATCAGTTCCTAGTGAAAAATACATATTACCTGGCTCCGGGTTGCTGATAATCAGGAGATGCAATTGGTTGCAAAGAGGCCTTGACTCCTGTGATTGCTTGGGTTGTTATTCATGCGGTCACCCTTAGATAGTTTTGTAGATGCAAACAAGTAGGGTCTTTACCTTACTATATAAACTATGAATACAATTCATACAATTAAGTATTAAAGTGAGAATGTTTGCCTTATGACAGATGCTGGTTTCACTAGTGAGACACAACTTTTACTTTGAAGACAAACATTCTCAGTTTCTGGTTTGCGGTGCACTATTTTATGTTTTACTGGCACTTGGTGGTTTATTATAGTGTTCTGTCACGGTGGGGTATGCCGGTGTTTTAACCAAAAGCGAGCCATTTACTAGCTGGAATCCAAAACATAAAAACAAGGTGAGATGAAACAAGGACACAACAATACTAAAACTTGAACTGGGATAAACTAAACTCAACATGAAAACATTGACATGACCGTGACGTGTACCTGATTCGGCACCTGTGAAAACTATGCCTCGAAACATGAACCTAAACAGCTGCGTGAAAACAATCCTGAAACTTACTGTGACATGATGCGAGATAAGCAGACAGACTGACACGTAACAGAGGAAGACAGAGGACTTAAATACATAGAAGGGTAATAAGGGAAGTTGATACAAATAATCACGAAGCCACAGAGAAAAGTAAAACTAAGCACAATGAACATAGAGACAAGACTTTCAAAATAAAAGAGGAAAAATGGAGCTACATGAACTGGGACACACAAGCTTGACACAAGAGACAGAGGGAGCGAGAGAGGGACACAAAGGAGAGAGACACAAGGGGAACTTAAATAGACAAGAAAGCATAGAATAAACAAACCAGACTAAAACTCAACCAAGAAAAACTAATAATAATGATAATCTACAGCTACAACTTTTGCGTGGAAAAACAAACATGACGGTGCTACCTGCTGAGGTGAATAAGAATAATTTAAAATAGCTTTTTGATTAAGAGTTTGATTAACAGTTGCTTGTGTTAGCTTGAAACTGACAACATCGCCCTCTTGTCCAAAAGTCATCACTTCTGTATCCATACTTCTGCTTGGGGTCTGTTCCCCAGCAGACCCCAAGCAGCTGGGGAAAGAGGGTGGCTGGGTCATGGTGAGGAGGAAGCATAGTCCTAAACAGAAGCCCCAGGTACACCACCAACCCGTTCATGTGTCTAACCGTTTT
>NW_005187779.1:319656-320519 GCF_000239375.1 Pundamilia nyererei | reverse complement strand
GGAGGTTTCTTCCTGTTAAAAGGGAGTTTTTCCTTCCCACTGTTGCCAAAGTGCTTGCTCATAGGGGGTTATATGATTGTTGGGTTTTTCTCTGTATCTATGAAGTGCCTTGAGGTGACTTATGTTGTGATTTGGAGCTATATAAATAAAATTGAATTGCATTGAATTGAATAAAAACAACCTGGCAGTAGCCAAAAGCACCAAATATCAGGGTAAAGCAGTGGTGCAGCAGTTAACACTGTTACTTCATAGCAACAAGGTATATAAACATACACTAGATTTTGTAATGCAGTTCGAATTCTTGTTTTCAATGTACAAAGCATTGATTCTTATGAACATGGATCAGACACTGCATAATAAAAAGGAAAAAACTGGTATTAAAAAAAAGGATTAGGAAGCTATAAGAAGATTAACTTGCACTGCTTTTGATGATAGTTATTCACAAAGTTCATGATAACTAAAGCATTAAGAATATGCTTTTTACAAAAAATATCAGAGAGCATGTTGTTTCTGCTGTATTTGTGAAAAAAGTATCTTCAATGGAAGAAAATTCTTTGTTGGGATATCTCGTTTTTACTGGACTGAGAACGTGTTTGAAGAACATTTTTTTTCAATGTCAATTTTGTTTCCAGACTTTTTTTTCTTCAAATGGGCTGCCTTAAGGGACCAACAACAAGGCAGAGGGAGGGGCCCACAGGGGAGGAAAACATTTAATTATAAATCAATGTAGTGTAGAAAATTGGGGTACAAAACATTGGTCCCAACTGCGCAGCACTGTCATACATAGATTTTGTTTAAAACCCTCATTAATCTTTCAAATGTTTAACTATTTTTGCAACATAGTAATTTAAATGCAAGTATTT
>NW_005187779.1:293729-319636 GCF_000239375.1 Pundamilia nyererei | reverse complement strand
AGCACTGTCATACATAGATTTTGTTTAAAACCCTCATTAATCTTTCAAATGTTTAACTATTTTTGCAACATAGTAATTTAAATGCAAGTATTTAGGTAGAAGTAGACGTTCAGAATGAGGGACGTTATAGTTTTTGATTATCCGGTCTTTAAGTGATGACGTGATGAATTCTGCTTCTGGTTCCAAACTACTCTGGTTGTTGTGTTTTTAACATGTTTTAATGATTTATAACTTGTTCTATTTACTCTCAACAAGCCCCTAAAAACAGTCAGTGACCACAGCCGTGCAGCAGTTTATTAATGATTAACTTCATATTGTGGATGGATTATCTCAGTTATTCTCCTGACTGAAGTTTGGTCCGTTTACAACATCCTGCCATGTGATTGCATTTGTCCCTAACCATCGGGAACCCTCACGTTAACTTTTATCGAGAGGAAAAAGGTCCCCAAGCTTCACTGTGTCTCTAATATGCTAACATAGCTGTGTCGCTGTAGCACGTAGCACATCATTATATACCAGCTAGCCAAACTTCAGTAACCCTACAAACGTCACTGCTGTTTACTTACTTGTCTTCATTTATGTTGGAAGTGATAGCAGAGCTGTGCGTCTTAATTTGTCTCAGAAATCTCTCAGTCAGAACTTGCTATATTATATTTAGATGGAAACTAGCGAGCTAACTTCCTGCTAACTTCTAACGCCGTTAAATTTCATAAATTCTGTTTTCATGGATGCCTGGATGTTAAACTTAATTGTTACACCTGGTGGGCAAATACACTGATCCTTTTATTACAGATGAAAGAATTTAGACAGTTTTTAACTCTCAGTAAAGCCACAGTGATCGCTTGGCTTATGGACCTGCAGCGGAGTTTGGACCCCTACACAGCTAATGACATCAGACTTAAAGACTTAAATTTCAACATGAATATCACTTAAAATAATATGAAATACTGTTGGGTACCCATAACATTGCAAAAAAGAACTTAAGAGATTAATATATGAAATTTTAAAATATGCAGAACAATGATTAACTGAAAATACTAAATAAATCACTTCATGCAAATTATAATATTTGCCCTCAAAATATAGCAAATTAAAAGTTTTTAGAAATCATGTATTTTTGAATTGTACCTTATAACACAAGTGCTATTCATAGTAATTTAAACCCCACAGTGTGGAAGGCCCTCAACTCCACCTTTAGCTTTAGGCAAGTGTTCCCAAATAGACACTTCACACCTCAGCCGGCTCAAAATGTCATCGTCTGACAACTTTAAGCAGCTTTCAGTATCTTTTTCCTGAAATGAACTGACACCTGTCGTCTTGATTAAAGAAATAAATCAGCCTTTAGTTTTCTAAAAATATGCCAAATGAATGTAACTGCTGCTTCCCGAGATCTATAATTAATGTGGTCACGTCCAGTGTGAGGAGAGGAAATCTGATGTTCCCCTCTCCTCGCCTCCTCCTCTCCACGGCCGTCCACGGCAACCCAATAATACCCGAGAGAACAAAGCGAGCTTCAAAACCATAAATATGACCAGAGTATCAAAACTTTCAAATCTCTGTCATTACCGTTCTGACAGCTGCCCGCACTAATTAGCCATCAAAGGTCTCCCTCTTCCACTAACACTGCTGCTGCCAGAGTGTGCATGTGGCAGTTTGTGCCACTTTGTTGTAGGTAAAATGTTGGGAAAGGCACAAAGAATCAAATCTGGAGCCCAACCTCCAGACAGTCTGAGAGAGAGTGTGATAAACCGACACAGCAGAAATTATCACATTTTTTATGGAGCGTCCGAAGCAGCAGTGGTTTGAGTAACCACTTTCTTTGTCGTCTATTGTAAATCTGCACGTGCGACTCACTGTCAAGTCCAAGCAGGATGAAGGTGTATTATTTGTTTGGTCTGACTTTATCAAAGTGTCTCCCACTGTGACAGGTAGACCATATCTCTTACAATTGTCACTGATGATAAATACAGCCCATTTAATCCCAGTGATCTCGGGGAAACAAGAGGAGGAAGACAAATGACGCCGGAGCTTGCTCACTCTGAGCCTGAAATCATCTCGTTGGTGGGGTACAGGTGGTGATTTACCTAACTCGATTTGTTCGTCAGAGCTCTAGACTGGTCTTGTTGGCACCCAACTCAGAGACCATGGGAGGGGTGTGCGTGTGTGCCTCTTAAATAAGTGGCAATTCAGCTGCTCATCTTCCTGGACCCTGTGAAACCTCTCATTTTAAGAACTGTCACTTTCTATTAATACAGCCTGCAGACAATCCGATCAATTATGTAAATAGTGAATAATAGATTCAATTCAGCATGAATATCTCATAAGGGCGTCACGTTGACAGAGAGGCTTCTGTGTAACTCCTGTAGTCTGGTTTGCTACTATCAAAAGCTAATAAAAGAGTTTAGATAGCAACCTTTGATTTCTCCTGGGTGATGCAGTACAGCTGTCACAAGTCATAAGATGAATTTCAAGTGCCGACTGCTCTCTCAGTATTACAGTGAACGTTATCTAATGCATTTTTCTTTTAAAGCTAATGCGCTCTCCTCACTTTGGTTGTTGTCGTCTGGCTGTGTACCAGCTCTCGCTTCCATAATGTCAAGCTGCACACAACAGTCAGTGCAATTAATAGATGGGTGACTTAACGTCCCCCTCGGTCCTTTTATTATTCTCGTGCATGTCCTCCCAGGCTTCATGCTTTTAAACTTGGCACATTACAATGTGTTGACGAATCAACCTATGAGAGCTTAATGGTACACAACAAGATAATGTCACACACAACAATAATGTCTAGCCCACTTAGAAATAGCAGTTCCACAGAGGGTTCTTGGATTATGAATATGTTCCTGCTGCAAAGAAAGCAAAACGCATCTCAGGTGGTTGTGATGAAAAGGAATTTGGCAGCCAAACAGATATGCCACCGCACCACAAATGACTTAAACAAGATGCAAATGCCAATTACACAGTGCTAATTCCAAAGATTAAAGTAGCTCTAATGGCCGTTTTTACAAATAACAATGGACCAAATAGCCTGTAAACATGTCCCATAGTGGCAAACCCAAAGATAGTTATCACCCATCTCTACAGCTGCTCTTAATTCTATGGAGCAGATTAAAAAAGCTTTTAGATCATTGCTTTAGTTTCTGCTTTGGTTTGGCTTTGGTACTGAGTAGACAGATGCATTAAGTCAGTAAGTTCTAAAAGCACTAATATTGTGCTACTCGACTACTTCTACTTTCTACTAGCTAAATGTGTGACTAAGGCTGCTTAACCCTCAAGGCACAGATGTCGAACTCCAGGCCTCGAGGGTCGGTGTCCTGCAGGTTTTAGATGTGTCCTTGATCCAACGCAGCTGATTTAAAAAGCTAAATGACCTCCTCAACATGTCTTGAAGTTCTCCAGAAGCCTGGTAATGAACCAATCATTTGATTCAGTTGTGTTGAGCCAGGGTGATATCAAAAACCTGCAGGCCCTCGAGGCCTGGAGTTTGACACCCCTGCTCTAAGGTCTGCGTCATCATCGGTGATCACCCAAACCCTAACTCTAATCCTAGACAATCAGTGTATGTCATCTTTGTTTTTATTAAATTGTTCTGGAAGTTGTGGCAATCAAAAAATGAAGAAAACAATAATTTTAAATGATGCAAATAAAAAAAAAAGTGCATCTTTAACCCAGTCTTGCTCCTTTACCCAGTTATGTTGCTGGACACTGTTCCTCTGAGTTTAGATCTTGGACGACCAAGCCATGTTGCTATGCATTTTTCACAAAAGGCTTTGTCTGTCTTAAAAATATTGCTTAGGGGATGGTTTGCAGGCATCACAGTGTGCAGTGGGTAACACCGTTGCCTCCTGGCAACCTCCTGCCACCTCTATGTGTTTGCATGTTCTCTCTGGGTGCTCTGGCTTCCTCCCACAGTCCAAAGATGTGCAGTTAGTGGAGGTACGTTTGTTGGGAGAGTTTCGTTTTTCACTCTAACACCAAACTACTTATCAAGGCAAGCTGCCATGGAAAGTTTTTAAGAGATCATGTTCTGCAGCCAAGCTCAGATACAAGTAGCTCCATTCCAGCTTTTTGCAGTCGTAACAAGATTACTTCACAGGCTTAGTCACTGGCAGGGAGTGCAAACAGACACACTTCCAGCTTATTTGCAGGTGTATCACCTCAAGCTCTGATCTGTAAGGCTGCTGGTGTGCAAATGTCACTTCCTTCAAAGAAATCTCTCTCCAGTTCTAAACTGCACATGCTTCTTAAGTTGCTGATGTGATTTTGGTGGCGATTTGCGAAATATGGGTAAACACTGAGCACAGGATCTTAATATTGCAGTCTAATTCATTATCCACCATTTAAAGCTGGATTCTTACTAACTCCTAATTGACTGCTGGTCAAACAAGTCGTTGCATCGTCTATAATGACGGTGAACCTGTGCTCAAGATGTTTTAATAAAGGCATCTCAGGATTCAATATTAAATGTCAAAGTATCATGCTGTTAAAGGCCCCAAGAGTGGTTGTGTTGACAACCTTTTTCTTGTTTTTCTACTTAAAAGCATGGCCATATGGACAGGGGTGCTGGTCAGCCCATATTTTAGCTTAATACAAAAATATCTCAGCAATCCTGGGATGGATTGCCACAAAATGTCATGCAGACATTCACTTGTCCCCAGATGATGAATTGAACAGACTTTCCCTGACGTGTCTTCTTGTGCCACCAGGAGGTAGACATTTATGGGTTTTAATGAAATATCAAAGGACATTTAACACACATATTCAATAACGCCAGAGGGTGAATCATTAAACCGGTGAGAAATTAACTTTAGATCTAGTGCCATCCTTAGGTCAGTGTTTTAATTGGTATATATATTTTTGTAGAACACAGAAGAACAATAAGGGGCTCAGAATGAAGACAAAGTTGCTTTTTTTTCACCCACTTTGATATGTATTTCTGAAAATATGCCAAATGTTCATCTTTGCCAACAGTAGAAAAGAAAAGTTGTTCCAACCTCTGGCAAAAATCTTAATGCAAATCGGACCATAACTTCTTTCTTATCCTACTAACATACAGACAAAATGAACCAATCAGCCGTTCCTCCTTGGCCGAGTTAATGACACCGTCTTTGATTTTTCAGTTTTCTGATCTCATTCTGTCTTCTTCTTTCCTCTGGTTCAATGGGCATAATATCATGATAGCCACAGAAGGGAACCGGAAAAAGTCCAACATCATTAAGAACGTGTAAATTGAAATGTATTTGGACGTGAGGTTTAACTTTTGATATTTGTTGTTCTCTACCCCCATTTAATTAAGATGTTTTGGTTTTTCCAGACAGACGCTCTTTTGGGTCAGTCACATGAGTAATTAAAGTACAGCAACCTCCTACAGCAATCGGCAATCACATCAAAGTTTTCCACATTTGGTGACGGACTGCGTGTAGTTCCAGTGAACGTTGGTCACGCAGAGGTTAAAATTCAATGCCCTCAGCAATTACCGTCTGATTTAGACAGACTGATGAAGGTTTGCAAATAATTGGCTTCTTATTCAAAAATGCAGACAGATTCCCAACAGTTTGAGCCACTCTGACCAATGAGTGCAACTCATTATAGCATTTGACTTGTATTATGGTTATATTCATATATAACAACAAGGTTGCTGAGCACATGTCATTTTGCAGTTTAGTCACTATCTACCTTATAATTTTTGCCACAAAAGAGATGAAATTCTGAGTGAATTTCTGTGTTTGCATAAACAGCAACAGAATATACGATTTGTAGCAACGTATCCCAGTTAATTACCATATCATCACAAACAGATTGCATCTATTCAGCTGCAAACTGACCCCGTCTTACTGTTGGTTTATCGATGTCTTGATGCACTGAAGTTGCTTTGAAAATGGCATCTGACTGTGAGTGCTTGCAGACCTTGTCCCTATCATGTCAAAGGCAACAACATCGCAATTTCATTATATACAGTTCCAATACTTTGGGTCTCCAGCCACTGTTTTTTATTGTGTGAGTGCAGCTTTAGTGACTGGCCTGATTAAATAATTCTGCAGCATCTTGTGGGACAGTACAATTAGATAATATGTGGAATTACAGTCTGGCCCTACTTCGGCTTCAGTTACATTTTCTTTATATAAGTAAAGTGATTTCCAACATAAACATATGCAGAAAAGGTACAATGGTACATGAAGCATGCAAATATTGACAAAGTTAATTTTGAATCCTTGGTTTTGCTAACTGTTTTATTTGTTGCAAGTATAGTCATTTTTGGGTGCAGATATTGCTCCTTTAAATATTGAATACATCCTCACGGCTTTATCTGTGGGGCTGTATGCATGTTTGGTATCCAGAAATGAGTTTATTGCTTCACTGATATATTCCTCCTAATATTCCCTTCAGATACCAAGGTGAAATGGGACTATAACACAACGCATTTTTGTTTGTTTGCTTTTCTTTTCCCTTGAAATCACAGTTTTACTGGCATATCCTTCCCGAATCCACAGCTAGTATGAATAAAATAAATATGTGGATAAATATTCCAACTGTAAATTCTTTCCCAGCAAATGTTTTTTGTTTATAGTTGCAATATCTGGAGCTTTGAGAGCTTTAATATTAGTTCACCGACTGGCAGGCTGAAGTGAAAAATGTGCATGGGGATTACTAACTATTAAGACAAGAGAGAGACTTTTTTTCATGTGAAATCCTAAATAAAGCCAAAACATCTTCCAATAGCAACATCCTTGGAAAGCACAAAGTACTCAAACAGTAGTTTGTGTAGTGTACCCTGGTGCTTAGCAGTCCCACAGCAGATCCTGCAAAGGTGCAGGAAAGGACTGCTTTACTCAGAGTGTATGCTGTGACAGCCGGATGGAGCTTTTGAGAAAATAAAAGCCATCGGGTCCCGATGTAAGATGACACGGTGCTCATTTGCTTCAGAGGTGAGAAATACTCAAGGCCCTGGTGCTGCATGACCTTGGCAGTTGTGTCCCCAGGGAGAAATGAATTAATAGCTGACCTTTAGATTACATTCTCTGCAGTACTTTTCTTTGCTGTCTCAGACAAGTGTTTAGTTTCTGTACAGTAGTCTGAATAATGAGCTGTTCGAACATGGTCCATTTAGTAAGGACCATGTTTAGCTCACACATAAACTGTAATATAAGTGAATATTAATTTGGTACGAAGTGCCATCAATTAAGAAATAAAAAATGAGTCATGCTGTGTTGGAGGGAAGCTGTGATAGTAAAAAGTCCACAGCTTATTTATTATCATGCTTATGTTTTAATTAAATCTGAATACAAGGAAACTATATGGGACAAAAGTTGGATAAAAAATTCAGAATCAAACCATTTCCAATTAAATTATATAGAGAGTAAAAAATTATTTCAAAATCTATGCAATGAATATTAATTATATGGAATTCCACAGGGAATAAATAGAATGTAATTTATTTCCCAATTATTCCGCCCAAACATTTAAGTGAGCAGAATATTTTTAATCTTTGGCTTGCAGAGAAAATGATCAGACAAATGAAATGTTAACATACTGATTTTAAAATAGTTTAATTGTCATTGTGAGGGAAAAGTTGACATTTGTACCGAGTATCAGTAATCCAATCAACACGCTACTCACAACCACAAATATAAAAGTCATGAACTGGAAATTTCCCCCATTCTTACACGATAAAAGTGCATCATCCCACTAAAGCTGGGTCAACATTATCAATCTCCCACAGACAATGATTGCCTACACAAGAATGAGTGACTATTGTCCAACAGATATTTTTTTCAGGATCAGGATGGGCAGAAACTACAGCGTATAAGTTCAAAAACTACTGACAAAGATTTTAAAAGTCTGTCTTTACCAAATTTGACCCGTTTTTACCCTTCAGCCATAAAAGGTGGATCGGGTATTGAATGTGAAAACTCAAAATTGAGGCAACATAGGAGTTTTACATTCATACCAAGGGTTTATTTACTAAAAATCTTGAACTAGTTTGAATCTCACCATCCTTAACCTGAAGGTCAGAGGTCAGGTTTTCTGACGATCTTTTAAACTCGATAAATCCAGAAAGATGTCACCCAGGATTTTCAAATTGATACCATTGGTACATCTACTAAAAATCTAAGACGAGTATGAATCCCAGTGACCTTGACTCAAGGTCAGAGGTCAATGTTTCTGAAAATCGCCTAGGATTTTCAAATTTATACAATTGGTATATTTATTAGGGGGTGAGTCTAGGTTCAGAGTTTTAGGGGTGCTCAGCTCACAGTCATAACGTCCTGCATACAGTGCCTTGCATTTAATATTAAAGGAATATGCTACTTGTAGTCAACAGTTTTCACATTTTTAAACCTCATTTCAGTTAGGTATATACTATGTTATCTTCAAAAGCAGCTTTAATAGCTGATCACCATGTTTAGTGATAAGAATCCTGTGAAACGCTACAATTCATGTCAATTAATATGGTCTTCATAACATCCACTGATATTTTTAAGTGTGCAACTGGGAAGAACACTAAGTTGAATAAAATGCTTGTGAAATTATCCATCCATCCTTCTCACGGTGCTTGGGGAATCTATCCCAGCTGCCAAAGGGCAAGAGGTGGGATACACCCTGGACAAGTTGCCAAACTGTCACAGACCACACTCACATTCACACCTATAGGCAACTTAGAATCACCAGTTGATCTAACCCACTAATTGCATGTGTTGAGACTGTTCTTACCTGTTTATTTTGTTCTCTCGCTCCCTATGCTGTCTTCATCCTGCTCTGTCCCTCTCTGTCCTCTCTCAGACCTTCACCCAAAAGTTAAATGTTACAGTAAAACTGAATTTACCAACTAATAAAATGCATAAACTGATCCGTATCAATTTATACAAATGTTCAGACTGAATACAGGCTGTAAACGAACACTGAAGCCCAGAACATGAATAGAAATCTTTAACAAACGAAAGTAATAAAGTAGCACCTTTATTTTCTGTGCAACTAGCGATGCACCAGCAGACTGGTGGCTCAAAAAGCTAAAATTAGCAAATTATTGCTACTGATTTAGCAAATGTTTTTGTCTATTTAGAAACCAAATCAAAATAAACAGACACTTCACAACATCACCCCTGCATTATCAGAACAGTTTGCATGTTTGCTATATTTCAGTTAAAGTGTGTTTTAAGTCTAGATCACTGATTTGTGCCATGAAATGTCTTCCTTCTACCAGAGAATAGTGATTAATAACAAGCCACGCTGTTGGAGCATGTTACAATATCAATAACACTGCACATTTTTCACTCTATCCTGTCTGCAGTAGACGAGTAAGCACAGATAACATTAGAAGATAATGTCAAAATAATACTAAAATACATCATCATTACTTTTATTATATTATAGTTATTTTTACGGGTGATGTGGTCAAAAGGGTCTAAAATCCCTGCATGGCTGCATCCATCCACTGTCAGGAGTGGATTACTTAAACTGCAGAATTGTGTGTTTAATTTATTTTTTTCTAATTTGGCTGAAGACACAAGGATGTGTTTGTGTTTGTTTGCCAGTCTCACTGGTGTGTACCTTAAAGGATCCAAGCTACAAAGCCCCTGCGATTTATCTCTCTCCGTCTTTCCTGTTGCAAGTTCGGCTCCTGATGGCCAAGCCCGGACCATAATGCTTCTGTCACTCACAACACTGATTCAATTTACTCTCATTTCCCGCTGTCTGGATGCCAAGGGCAATAAAAAGGATCAGATCAGTCCAGTGTTTCAAAGCATAAAAAAGGCGCATTTAACCAGCGCAGTATCAACTGGGAGCCAAAGAACAGGCTGAAAATGTCAGCGATAAATGACAGGACGTAGTAATACATGGCATTCTGTGACATTTATGTATGTGTAGTATCATGTCACAGGGCTAAAAAGAAATCTGCCTCGGAAACACATTTTCGGTCAGTGATACAGGATGTGGTGGAATTCGCTGACCTCTCAAGTCCTCATCAGTTAACATCACACCATGTCCAAACACTCCACCGGTAAATATTTAAACATGTAGTTTGCTCTTACTGTCAATATTTTATTGATGTCAAAGTGGTTAAAGGTGTGCTGGGGTTGATGTTAAAATCTGCCATTGGGGTGAAACTGAGTTCACCAGTAGGGACAAATGGCATTGCATTCATTATTTATCAAATTCATTGCCTTTACCTCTTAGTTGCTGCTATGCGAAGCCGTACAGCCAAATTTCACCTTTTAAGTCCCACAGCTACAGGGTTGATTCAGCTTCTTTGTTTTTCACTTCACCTTGCTTCCCTGCTGGCACTTTTCTCGAATTCAATCCAGTTTTTTTTTTAAAGATGTTTCATTACTGTCTCATTGAGGAAACTGTTTGCCCTTTAAAAGAAATCTAGTGCAGGAGTAGATATGATTCCCCTCCTCTTCACTTTCCACACTCCGCGGCAACATTTGCATAACATTTCTCCGGGCCGGTCTGTGACTCTGATGAGTCGGAGGTCCTGCTTGCTGGAGAATATGGCAAGTGAAGTGTGAAATAAAGCAGCATATGAGACCTTGTTCTCTCGCGGTGGTGGTGGTGATGGTGGCAGCGGCGGTGGAGAAGATCGCAAATAATGAGGACAGAGATCTTGTGACTGTCATAACCAAAGCACTGGAAATAGAAACTTTGTTTCTTTGAAACAATTTACTCCACTCGTTTTAATCACACATCTTTTAGATTATAGAAATGTCAGCTATGTGCTCTGACTTAGGGGATAAACAATAAGTGGGAAAATTTAGTAAGTGATCACATCTTATTTTATGAAGTCTTTGTAATGTAATAATCAGGTTGCACATTTTACACAAATATTATATGCAGATATGATGAAAGCACATCAGTTCTCTCTGTTCTCTCAGTGCTCTGTATTCCCCCATTCAGTATGCTGTTAACACACCCAGATCCACAGCATTAAAAAGCATATTTATGAAGCTTGTCCTCTGTGGCAGCCGTTCCCAAACTTACGAATGCAGTGGCCCCTTCTGAAATCTGAAGGTCAACTGTGGTTCACCTGACCTTTAATTGAATGTGATTAATATAACTAAAAAAATAACTTCATGTTCTTACAGTTTGCTTGTTGTTGCTATTCTCCAGCTTTACTTCCAGTAGCTGCCGTTTTTGGACATTCCCGCTATTCAGTGCTATTCAGTGCTTTGTGTTCTGGGGTAGAATTCTACAGTACTACAGAGAAATCACCAACAATAAGACAAAGCATTTGGTGACAGTGTGAAGGGGAAACTGAGCTCACAGAGGGGCAGTGATCAGTTAGGGATGAGGGGAAGAGGAAGATACATTATTGACAAGATACAGGACATGTTCAAGATCAACGGATGGATCATGGCTCACCAGGGTGCCTGCTAACCACATTTTGGCAATCACTGCTTTGTTGAGTTCATGTGTTTTTTTTTTCCCTTTATGGATGGTAGGTAATTTTATTAATTCTAATGTCTAATATGGCCAGCTTTGTGGTACAGGCCAAAATGAACTTGGTAGTAGCCAAGGATGAAGGTTGAAGCTAGTATTAAGCAAGTGCATAGCTGTGCAACATGTCTTTACATGTTAGACCAGTTATAGAGCTGGTTGATTTAGGACCCTGGACAGATAGGTATGACCTCCAGAATATAGTTGGACAAAAATATTAAGAGTCTTCATGGATCAAACTTGAAATGTATGTTTTAGTGACAATTAAATTAGCAACTGAAACCCTTAAATCTGCCTAACCTATCATAAAAGTGAACACTGTTGCAGTATATAGGCCCCTTATCTTTAAACAGACCACAGTAAAAAAAAAAAAAGTGATATTTTATTTGTTGTATCTTGAGCACTTTTTAAGATATAAGATTTTGGGATTTAATGAATTCTCTTTAAAAAAATAATAAATAAATAAGTGCAATCGCCTGCTGACGTTCAGCACCACAGATCAAAGTGTTCAAGTGTTGTTTTGTTTGACCAACCGTGCAAAGTCCAAAAAGATTCACTTTGCTTTCATGTGTTCCAAAGAAGATCAAATACAGTGGTGTATGGACGATTGTGCGGTGAATAGGTTTATAGACAATTAGTATGTTTTTAAAAATAATAAAACACTCCAATAGTTAATGATTTCAGCATTAGTTTATTGTTTTTCATCTTTAATATGTTGCAGAAAATTTGAAGGCATCAGATAGTGTATTTGTAAGTTAGTCAAACACTCCTCGAGTCCTTCACGTAACTCTAAGTCCCATTACAAAATCGATAATTGTGTCCAAAAGTACAGAATTCAGTCAGGTCTCTATAGGCGAAAAGCATTAATAGCTGGAGAGGCAATTTTATGCGTTTCTGACACAATTAGCTCAAATTAAATGTCATAATAAAAAAAAGCGAGGGGTTGGGAATGAAAGCAGTGCAAAAGTCTTATGATGACTCAGGAGCCATTGTGTGATTAGACCACATACGTACACCATAAATTAAAATTATGATCCCCTGTCACTTGTTCTTTGAGTCGAGAGAAAAAGAGAGATTTCCAACAATGCATAAGTGCGGAGGCCTCTTACAGAGGCGCTGCTCTGTAATTAGAAAGTCACTGGTATCAATCACCCTGCAGAGGCAGGCTAATTTTTTCATCATCAATTACCTTGAACATTTTGGACGCTGATCAGATGAGAGCAGTCTTAAACCCACTGCCTAGCTGTCATTGACACTAATGGAATTTTAAATCTTCTCCCACAGTGGAGTTCTACTTAAGTGCAAGTCCCAATTATGGGCACGGTAATTTAGCTAATCTCCTCCAAAAGCAACGATAGGCTGCAATCAATATCAAAATATGTCCCCTGCTTAAAAGCGAGCGATTTCCTTCCATTCTGTCACACCGGGTTGCCACTTCAAAGTTAAATACCTCCCTTAAAAAAGGGCAGCTAATCTCTAGCTTGGAAAAAAAAAAAACATCATTTATGTTTCAGATTGCTGTTTCCTTTATGTTACTTTGCTTTATGTTTAGAAGTAAATGTATAAACAGATTTATGTTGAATCATCAAAGGAGAGCAGTGATTAAAGGAGAGCTCACACAGAGCTGTACAGTCAGCAGTATGGATGTGGTTATAATTATGGTTTGCTTGCACTCAAACATACGCGACCTTTTATTGTCCCTCTTCACAGTACATAATGTATTAAAAGTGATGCGATATCCACTTTTATACTGCTTTTCATTGAAGAAGCAACACAGTAACTGCTTTGAAAGTATCAAGGCCTGCTTGTAAAAGTCCTGAGCCAAGTAAAAGACTGCGATATGGTGTGAGGAAAACGTTCTGGGATGGGGTTTTTCACATTAAAAACCTTCCCTGATTTCAGTTTGTCATATCACCAGTTCAAGGTCATCCACACCAGCATCTCCAGACAGCTTCCAGCATGGCTGCTGTGTTTATGTGGTCGCTGAAAGTCCTGTTGTGACCACTTGTACTTATTATGAATTTCTCCAAGGATTTCAAAATATTTCAGACAGCAAACATTAAGAATGTTAAGAATCATCACTGGTAATGAGAGCTACATTACATTCAAAAGTATTAACTCACCCATCCAAATCATTGAATTCAAGTGTTCAATTCACTTCCATGGCAACGTGTTCAAAATCAAACATCCAGACTGCTTCTACAAGTAGTTGTGAAACAATGGGTCACTTTCAGTAGCTCAGTGAATTCCAGTGTTGCTCCGTAAAAGGTGATTGGTTTAACAAGTCCAGCCGTGAAATTTCCCCGCTACTCAATATTCCACAGTCACCTGTTGGTGGTATTATAACAAAGTGGAAAAGATTGGGAATGACAGCTACTCAGCCATGAAGCGGCAGGCCACGTAAAATCACAGAGTGGGTAGTGCGCAGAGGTCGCCAACTTTCTACAGAGTCAGCTGCTGCAGACCTCCAACCTTCATGCGACCTTCAGTTTAACTCAAGAACATAATCATGGAGTTTCTGATCTGTAGTAAACTTTAATAAGCCAAGGTACTTGAACAGAAAGTGCAAACACAATTATTCTTTTGTTCTTTCTAAATTGTGTTCACCACTTCCACAAATTCACTTTATCTTCCCTGAAGCCATGCGCGGTTGGATTTAACTTCACGCTCAAATCTAAACTAAATTTAGCAAACATGCTAAATCTAGTTTCCAGTGTAAGCGCACACAGGAACACAAAAGGATAAATAATAATTCTCTTAGTAAAACACTGTGCTGTGAGCATTTCCACAGTGGATTCTTTGTCTCGTTAAATTACATTTTATATCACGATATCAATAATTTACAACTTTCCAGGGTGAAATTTTATAGGCTGCTCAGTTTAGTAGCTATTATGTTCCTTATTTCTCAACATGACAGACTAGTGAAAAGCTTCTCTCTGTGAATAGAAGGAGCTATATCATCTCTCGTCTCTATTTCTGTTCACAGCTTAAATTTAGCATCAGGTTCATTTCATATAAATGTAAAAGTGACTGATTTTGACAGTGTAATCAATAATCTCAGACAATGTCTTGACTTATGAACGTTTTCAGCTGAGGTTCTAATGAGATATTCCAGTGTCATCTTGCTGGTCCATTATAACCTGCTTCACAGACTTTATATATGGCTACAAGTAGATGAACACAAGCAAAAATCACCGTGTGACGTTCTTCTTGAACATGTGCTCTCCCAAGATTGGAGAAAGTAATATTGTGTGGAAAGAAAGACTATAAAGACGGCATACAGGTGCCTGAAATGTCATTTGCTTCCACAGGAGACTCATCAGCTGCTTTCTCAAAACAACATGGCTCCTGGTAAAGTTAAAGCTTTCAGGTTAAGCTGTTTGTGCGAACTTACCCTGTTGGTCCTGGATATCGCTGCTGCTATGAATAAACCAGTGGACACATTATATTCCTGTCTAATAGAAGGTAGGTAATGCTTGATAGAGTTTTACATCATATCAAATAAATGTAGTTTCCTGGTACAAAGAATGAAGTTTAAAAGCAAAAATTCTAAGCCACAGTGGATCAAAAGGATTTAAAAAGCTCAGAAAAAAGTGTGTTTTGAACATGAGCCTAAAATTCCACAAAAAAAAACAAAAACAACCCACTAACTTCTGATGAAAACTGTGTAATGTGTTTTACTGGCTCTGCCTTTAAGATCAATAAATAATTCCTGAGCTTTAATGGACATGTTTAGCTGATTTGACAATGTCTGCTACACACTTGCTGCATTATACACACACACACACACACACACACACACATATATATATATATATATATATATATATGTGTGTGTGTATGTATTTATAGGTTGAGAGAAAAACAAGCTGTGAGCAAAACTGAATTGCTGCTCACTTCATTGTTTCAACTCCAATAAATGAATAAATAAATGCTTGTTTAATGTTACAGCTTGGTTGGGAAATAATATGAAGTATAATATACAAATGCACAAAAATTCTGAGTAAGTGGAAAAAGTGAGGAATGACCACATAATTACGAAGTGGTTAACAAAGCAGGGCCTGAATAACTAATGAATTTCGACTTGAACAGCTGATGAAGCTGTTAGAGAATAATCTATGTTATATCAGTGAATTATTTAACAAAATAGTGGATTATATATAAATACCTGTGAAATGGAATAAAAATTCCTTTCTTCATAAGTTATTTCTGTGCAGGCATGTTCTGCTTTTGTATTTAGGATACTTAACCTTTAGAAAAGATTTTGCAATTAAATTATCAGTTGTCTTGACGTTTCAACTGTGTGCACGCTTGAAAGGCTGCGAAAGCGACTGAAGAGGCAAAAAAGAAAGAAAAGAAAAACCCTGTTTTTAAATTTTGACCCAAAACTATTTTCAAAGGTAGAATGGGAGGCAGATCCTTCAGTGTTCAGATTTCTTTTATGAGGAACTCCCAGTTTGGATTGAGGACACAGACAAACTCTGTTTTTAAAATGAAACTTGAAAATTGATGTCTGGCAAATGCTGAGGTCTGACAGATGTATCTTCCTTTAAACTGGGAGTTCGTCTTCACTGGGAAGCGTCTGATCTTTTTCATGTTGTAGGGATTTTATGACAATGTAAAGCGCCTTAAGACAACTGTAGATGTTAACTTCAGCTAAATTTTTTTATGTTTAATTAAATAGAAGATTGATAATAGCACATTAATATATAGAATTAAACGGGGGTGATTTACTGGCAATAAAATGATCGAGCACTGGGGAGATTTCGGAACAAGCCTGAGACGATGTAATGACACTAAGTCAGTTGGATGAGATAAATTCCTCGTTCACTCAGAGGGGGTTGAATGGTGATTGGGCACAGCGCAAAGGGGGTCCTGCAGAAAACATCCATACCCTCGGGGCTCCTGCTGGGATAATCCATCCTTGATAACAGGAATGGATTTTATTCTAATCTCCTCCTTATCTGCACTGGCTCCATTTGGATGTATGCAAGACACATTTTCTCCTTTATGCACACGAGTTTCAATTTACAATGTCAACACAAATGTGTTTAAAGTTGTTAATTAAGAACACACATGTGAGCACACACGCACCAGCGCTACAAAATATTTGCAATAGAAGTCATCTTTGGGTTTGTCCTACATGAAGCAGGGCATCACCTAACTCTTATTAATGTCTTTTCAGCTCTGAAGGGGAGTATTCATGTATAAACCCAATTCCAAAATTTAAAAAAACGAACGTTGTGCAAACATGTTAATAAAAGCAGAATGCAATGATTTGCAAATTTCATAAACTAATATTTTATTAACAACAGAAACAGGCAGAAAAACTCTGTTTGTTGGTACAAGAAAATGTACCAGTTTGTGATGGCTGCAGTTACAGCCACACAGTGGTCATTTCAGTGTAGAGGCGTACGCACAACACTGCATTCACATTTGTCTTTCTTTAAATATAAGGTTTAATTTACAGGATAATAAATAACTGGTTTTGGTTTAGAATTAATTCACATATTAGCATGACACTGTATTCTTAAATAAGTGCACATTTTAGTTTACACTGTTATGTATGATTTACTGAGTTACTGAGCGACCATGGGGGAGAATTAGAGTTTATTATGTTAGTTTTAGTTATGTGTTTTGTGTGTTTTACCCCTTTTTGTGTTTTCTGTGGGCTGATCAGCAACCATTTAAGTTTCCCCTTTGTCTCTTGGTTATGTCAGTTTGTTTGAGTTATCAGCATAGTTTGCAGATACTACTTAACTAAACTTTGAGTAGAGTTCTGTTATTTCAACCTCTTTTACGGGCCCAAGATTTTGATTTCATGTATGATTTAACCAACCATGTTGTTGGGTTAAACAAAAGTACTTTTTTTTTTTTTACTTTCACCTGTGCCTGACTTTCTTTCACTGCTCGGTCCATCACACAGTTTCAGAAAAATAATAGTAATATTGAAATAATAGTAAAATTTGGTTGCACATTCTAATAATGTCCCACTATTAAGGATTAGTAGGGCATTATTATGGTATGAGTAAGGTATTATTAATTACTCCTCCTTTATATGTCATTTATATACAGATGTGTTTATTCATCTGTTACGGTTAAACCATGTGCAGCTTTCAATGCTAATCATAATTTCTCTTAAAAGGCAATTTCTTTTTACTCTAATATTCTTTATTATTCACATTAGTATATTCAATTCAATTTCATTTATATAGCACCAAATCACAACAACAGTTGCCTCAAGGCGCTGTATCTACATTGTGTAACAATGCCGGAGCCAATAGGAGAAGAGAGAGTAAAAAAAGAAAGGAGCAATATTCATTTGCTGCATCCGAATCAGAACAACGGGTCAGCAACTGCTACTTCTAAAAAAAGGTTTGTGTGTTTCTGTGTATGTGTCTTTGTCACGAAACATCTTTGATAATGAGGGCCACCTGACTACCACCCCCCATCCCCCGAAGACCAATGAAGTCCTGAAACCACACTTCCTAATGACAACTGCATGCACGCCCCAGCAGAAGGAAGACGGAGGTCCCAGACGGAGCCTCCACAGCCAAAGGACAGCAGCCTCAGAGGACCAGAGGCAACAGGCAGCTGACCCCAACAGAAGCTGGCTATCCTAGCACAAGCCCAGGGCGTGACCCCAGCACCCCAGGGACCCAGGTAACCAAGAATTGCACGGCAGAGATCGGGCGCGGAGCCACCAAGTACCCCCAGCAACAACCCCCCATCAATCATAACCTTGTCTCACAGGGGCCAAAGAACAGCAAGCCCCAGCCCCAGCAATGCGCACATTCAGACACACACAGAGAAACACACACGGCAAACTGTGTTCACAGACAGTGATTTCATAGAGTGATTTCTATAACAGAGACTACGTCCACACTAGCCCCGATAAAAATGTGAAGAAAGCTATCTGGAGCATGTACAGACTGATATTAATCTTTAATAGGGCTGTCGAAATTGAGAGCAAACAAAACTACTGCTGTATAATGCCCTCCGCTATCTCAGTTTAATTGGTCACATGACTGCATCATATGACTAAAATGCGTCATCATTTTCAAAAAGTCTCCGGGTTCGCCGTCCACACTGCGACCAGAAAACGACGTTTTCAAATGTTTTGGAGAGCGTTTTCAAAACACTGCATTTTCCTTGACCGAAAGCGGCGTTTCAATGTGGGCGGAAGGCCAAAAGGGGGAGAAAAAGATGCGTTTTCAAACGAAAACGTATTCGTTTGGACATGGCCAAAATCATGTCTGTTTTTAATGAGGGCACAACAGCTCACAGGCATCCGTTACTTTCCTTCCACACAGAGATTTCTCCATTCTGACATTCTTTTGAATGATAGATGATACTGATGATATTATGTTCTGTGGATGATGAGGTATTTAAAGTTATGAAATTGCTCCATAATGCCTTCATTCAATTTAGCATATCTTTTTACAGCCTGGTGAGGCTCTGCCCATCTTTGCTGCCGCTCTCTAAGACACTCTTTTTTTCGAACCAGTCATATTACCGACCTGTTGCGAGTGTCCCTCCCTAATGATGCTGTTTTTTGGTTGTTGTCCCAGCTTTATGAGATCCGATGCTGCCATCAAATTCAAAATGTGACAAGCTGTTCCTCAAAATGGTCCACTTACTCAGTTCAAACATTTTTATATGTTTTCCATGGGCCATTGCAAATTTTCATTTACACTTTACAAACTGTCCCTACTTTTTCAGAATCCGTCTAATATGTACATACTGCTTTGGCTGTTAAAGATTATGACATACAGGAATTTTACACCGGTTATTAAGGTTTTTCTCATTAGTTATACACCCTTAAAATGTGGTCCTATTAACGCTGGTTGCTGATGTTGCTAATTAACCTCAAAACTGAGAAATCAATTATGACTTAAAGTGGCCACATATGAATATCTCAAGCTCACTAAAGACTTTTCTCATCTTTCCCAAACATTGTGTTGGAAACTCGTGTAATCAACATCCTGTATGCTGTTTGCAGTCTGCTCCATAAAAGTAGAACGCTGACTGCTGTCTCTTTTTGCACACACACATACACATGCACGCGCACACACACATACACGCACAGGGGGAGGCGGAAATAAAAATGCTGCCATAAACACTTGTAGATCCATAAAGATTGAAACATTTCTAAAGCTGTCTCTGCAACACAACACGCCTCCTTTACAACACAAATGTAGAAACATGTTGTTTAGCGTGGCCTCGGGCTGTAAATTAAATGTTGAAATATTCTAGGGCAGATGTATCCCGTGCTGGGACAGGCAGGATGCAGAGCAGGTGTCATTGTTAGAATATCTCACGCAGATGGATTCCAGAAAGAAAAGAAGCGTGAATGCCTCAGTCCAACCGTGGAAAGGTATTATTAACACAAAGCCAACTATCACAATCTCCATTATTCTATTAATGAAGAATTGAGCAGACTTCAGATTAAAATGTCAGGGCCACGAAGGCAAAACCTCGACATGACCTCCCTGAATTTGAATTAATGGGATATTTAGACTGTGATTTTCTTTTCCTTGTGCCCTGAGGGCTACGTGATTATCCTAAGCTGTGGAATACATCTGTGTCTATTAATTTTCATCTGACACTAAGCAGGCAGGCACATATTCAGCAGACATCCCTGTCACATGTAGAGGAGCTTTCAACCTGCACGTTGTGGGTCAACAGTCATTTTGGTAATGCTGGAGAGCTCCTCAGCTGATGACATTCCTCCACCCTCAGTACTGAAGCTTCCAGCTGACTTAATTAAGAAGATGTCTTGGCCCCTTTTGAAGACTCTATTGCATGGTTTTCAAACGATTATTGAATCTTATGTTCATATTACACAGGACTACACTAAAAATATGGTATGAAAGAAGCTTCTCAAGGTTATAAAGCTTTGTTCTGTACATCACAGAAAAACGTTTCTGGTCTCAAAAAAAAAGGAAAGAAAAAAAAAGTACTCTGAAAGAAATGAGCTGATTATGTGAAGCCACGTGAATTCCACTGGAAAGTCCAACGTGCATCCATCTCCTCCCTGGCACTTAACAAAACCACAAATCACCTGAAGGGGGCACACAAAAGAAATTTATCACCACATGACATCAGAAATGTATTTCTCAGAAGGAGCAGCACCATTAACTCCTCCATTTGTCTTCCTGCAATGGTCATCTTGCATAATAAGTCTAAGTCGAGCATTAAATCGGGGCCCACCATGTAATCAGAATGTGGTGATACTTACATTGTATCTACATTTGATTTAAAACTTTTAAAATTTAACCAGCAATAAATTGTCATAATTAAGACAGATATGATTGTTCTCTCAAGCATTCGCCTCCATGAATCTGGTAATCTCCTTGTTTTGAAAATGTAATTTCCTTAGAATTATTATATGTATATAATATGTCTAAATAACTGTAAAACAAGTTACATTTGCATTATGGTTAGCAAGAATTTTGTGCTGATAACTGGCAAATACTTTGGTGATACACCAAACACACTAAACAGCTCCATAGTGGGGTGGTTAACCCACCACACTCTTTTCCAGAAATTTTTATAATGGATGTTTTGAATGAGGCCTCATACATTCCTTTTTGGAAATACAGTTACCCCGTTAAAAGCTTTTCTATTATGGAGTTCCAAATAGGTAAAAAAAAAAAAACCTAGAACAAAAAAAAAAACAGGAGCACAAAATCACTGGCGTACAGTTCACCAATAATTCAGGGGGCCGACCGTGCGGACAGCAGCGGCAACAACGGGGCAACAGTTCTGGGGGCCGACCGTGCGGACGGCAACGGCGGCGACGGTCAAACAGTTCTGGGGCCGACCGTGCGGAAGGCAATAGCGGCGACAGGGATGACAGTGCTGATTCGGAGGCCGCCCACGACGGCGATAACGTCCGGCAAGAGGCCCGGAAATTGGCTGGCGATTTGGGACCTGAAGACGGCGTGGCCCCCGCAGCACCAGGCGAGGCAGAGGCTGGGCCAGACGAGGCAGAAGCTGAAGCGGAGGCTGGACCAGGCGACGCTGAAGCTGATGCGGAGGATGAAGCGGAGGCTGGACCAGGTGAGGCTAAAGCGGAGGCTGGACCAGGCGATGCTGAGGCAGAGGCTGGACCAGGCGATGCTGATGATGCTGAGGCAGAGGCTGGACCAGGCGACGGCGAAGCTGAAGCTGGACCAGGCGACGGCGTGGGTGAAGCTGATGGTGGAGCAGCTGGTGGCTGGACGGGCTCCTCAGGCCCCCCAGCAAAAACAGTCCCAAAACCAGCGGGCACAGGGGCCCCTGTAGGCGCACGGGCCTCTGGCAGTGACAGAACAGAACGGTGTGTGCGAGCCCGTAGCCTGTTCCTGATGCCGGCTCGTTTCCCTCGAGGCCGTTGCTTAGGGTCGCGTCCTTTGTTCTCTCTCAGGATCTCCTTTGGCCAGGTTGGGTCTGGAGTTAAACATGGTGAAATGTTCGTGTATTGTAGACCAATAGAAACCAGAGTGTCTCTACTGTAGTGAATTTGTGTGTTTTGCATGATGCCCATGCAAGATTATGGCCGATATAGCAAAAAGTGACGAAAAACCGCAAAAAGTGGAAATTGCACAAATCTACAGTCACCATGCATCTCATCAGCGACCATCTGTGATGTATTCAAGTCACTACCGTACACTAAAATTACAGCATTTACTCAGAGGACACAAACCTGGGTTGTGTGGACACCTGTTAGGTCTGGTGTATTTCTTGTGTACTAGAGAAAGAGCTGGATTTTTCTCAACAAATACATTTATGCTGTGTTTCAGTCAAATTGTTCTCTCTGTTCTTTAAATTCCAGTCAGGCATGGATTATTATCCTCTGGGATTTGAATTATTGATTTCTTTTAGCTATTTATTTTTTTGGAGGATTTATGCTTTTGTGGTCCTATTCTTATTGGTGGCAGTTAGCTGGAACACTTGTGGGGTTTTCAAACTATGTGCAGTACTGGAGCGTGATCATTTTGTCAGGTGAGTAGTGAATCCAACACAGCGCCCCATGCTGTGCTGCAACCCTGCCTCCCCCCCCCCTCTCAAAAAATATACTTTAGCAAAACCAAGAGATCCTTTAATCCTATAAAGCTATCATAGTTTTTATATTTTAAAAAATGCTTTTAAATGAAATGGCATTGGTACTTTCACTACTGTGTTTGCTTAAAGTACACATTAATTAAATGTGTTCATATTAAATATTGTGGTAGCCCCCTAGAAGTACGACACAAATATGCAGTTTTGTTTATGCAGTTTTTGCATTACACTAATAACATTTCTTTATGTTTTGCTGATTTAGATTGAACCTACTAAATGATATTGATACCTGAACTGATCCTATGAGTTGAATTTTGCTATAAGACTGTTTTAAATATGAACCTTCTGTGAGAAAAATCTGTGTAATAAAAGCTTTAAAGCTTTTTATCTTGCAAACTCCATGCGGCGGTTTTTACTGCATTCAGCGTGTTAATTGGATCTAAGAAAAAGAAACATTGAAAGGAAGAAAATCCATTCAACAATGTAACTTTCCCTTGTCCAGTCATTAACAAAAAAGGGGTAACACTATCCCAGCGCTTTGTGCATTGATTTATTGATTTCCCTGTGGATTCCAATTCATTTAATAAAAAGAAGGAAATAGCTGGAGTGCCAGAATAGGCTAAGAACAAAAACAAGGCGCATTGTACTGAAGTTGGTTGCTACTGGTTTTCCATGGAGATACTTTGAATTTGATGGCAGCTGCTGCTACTTTTGTAAAGGACAGACTTCCTTTCATACACATTATTTTATCATATGTGTCATGCTGACACTGTGCCATGGACTGAAATCAAATCGCTGCATATCAATGTCTTACTGAGCCAGGCATTTCTGTTTCAGTTTGATTGAAAGCTTGATTGGTGCAAAGGTGGGAATACTTGCGAGATGAATGTATAATTTGTATAAAAGTACTGGCAGGGGTTCCTCTGCTAATGCAAGGAGGCAAAAAATGAAGAAAAAAAATAAGCAGCTTCAGCATGAAATTAAAGAGGATCCAGGGCAAACAAGCAATTTGATCTAATTACCTGAAAGTCTGGCTTACAGAGGGAGCTGGAAAAACTAGAGGGCAACAAATAACTACTGACTTTAAAAGAAGTGATGGGAAAAAATAAACACATTTACATTGCTATATTTAAAAAATATTTATGCATATTTCTATAATATATTTAAGTGACTGCACATGCAGTATATGTAATTTTTGATCTTTGCAGGATGCAAACACCCATATAGAGTAGCAGCAGACAAACATTTCATGAAACTATAGTAGAACATGTTGCGGTCAAAGAGCTGAGTATTTCCATAAGCATCTGCAAAAACCTCAGGATTGAATGTTAGCTTTGTGCTCAGAAACAACCTCAAATACCTTAGCATCTGCAATAACGCGAGCAGCTTTACATAATGCTTGCTCTCATGAAAACCAAAAGAGTCTATAGGCTGAAAAATTAGGACTATTCTACTGATGACCACTTGAGGCTGGAACCAGAAGAGAATCAGACTTAGAGCCTCCTGCTCCAATCAGTGCATCGGGCGACAAGAGAACGCTATCGAACTCGGTCCATCCACAACACTACACACTAACTACACAAGACAACACATTAACTACACACTCGAAACACGCTAAACGTCACAAATCTCTCACATCTCAAAACTCGCTCTCTCTGTTTTTCTGCTGTCTTCTCTCTCTCTCTCTCTTGCCGTCACTCCTAAAACGTCCCGTTTTTTTTTTGTTTTTGTTTTTTTGGTCATAAGCAGAAAGTGCTTGCTAGCGTTGTCCTTAGACAGTAAATGTGACGAAACTATTGAGAAAAAATGTTTATCATGACTCTGGTTTTACGTGGCCTATAAACACAATTTAAAAGCTGGTATATGTCACCTTGTTGCTTTGTCTTTAAGTGGTCATGTGATTGGCTTACCACGACTACTTTATTCTTCCTCAGTCAAACAGCAGCACTCATGCGATTGTTTTGCCCCCTTAGCTGCAGGTGTTGTGCTAGACAGTGATCCACTGGCCAGCTGGAGTCGGTATGTTGGGGTTTGTGCCCACCCCCCCCCACACACACACACACGCCTTCTTCCCATTTTCACGTTAGGTTAATTGTGGAAATTGAAATTGGCTGTAGGTGAGCGTGGATGTTTGCCTGTTTTGTAATGTCCAGGGTGTACCCTATTCCTCACCTCATGGCAGCCAGGATAGGCTCCATTTATATAACACAGACAGTAACACTCTATATTAGCACACATTTTTGATGCACACATTGACTTAAATGAACAGTTTCACAGACATTAACTAAGCTCATGCAATAAAAAGTGCTTCAGGAAACCTGTTGCGTCCTACATGTATTACTGCTGTAAATCCAGCTGTTAGAAAGCATTGACTGTAAAGTGTGAACCTCCTTTTATAATCTTTATACGAACTGTGACATATTCAGAGCAATGATTTCTCTCACCCTGCTGGGCAACCATTAAATTCTGATTTGATGAGTCCGGTGCCAAACGCTATATGACAGTGAACCTCTGCTGTCAGATGTCAGTGAAGTTGGGTAAAAAGATACAAACACCCGTAAAGAAAGCAGATAATTTGATTGTGTTCCACTGGTTTAGCTGTTGACATTTATTGTGGACTGGAGAAGAGTAGGCCAGAGAGGGTGCAACCAGTCTGATCACTAAACGGAGCTGTGACAAATAGCTCTGACAGTCCTGTCACTGGTGCAAACATTAAGCCACAGTGTCTGAAAGTGAATGGAGACCTGCCACGCTCCGTGTGACAAATCGTCTCAGACTGACAATTTGTCTGCCTGCTCACATACTTTCAGCTGTCAAATAATGTAGAGCCAAAGCTCAAAGATTATGGAATAAATGCCACATTTCTGTAATTTTTTTGTTTATTTTTGTTTTTGAAGTAGAACAGTATTGGGCAGAATTACTCAAATATTCTTAGTGGCACCAATGCTGAAGCTCATATTAACTCATAGTACACACTGGGGAAAATAGTTAAATGGATATGAAATCACCTTATTGATGCAAAAATACTATTTTCTGTCTGCCAAACTATGTTAGCTTTGGCATTTTTCATAGATTCAGCAAAAGAAATTGGAGCAAATTATTTTTTTGCAGGCTTCTAAAGCACCTAAACACACTATTTAAAAGTGGTTCTTTGCTAAGTTGTAGGTGTGTATGGTTTGTTAGTGTACACACAAACTGGTTCATCCCTTTAGTTAGGAAACTTAAAGAAATTCTCTGAAAATGGTCCGGACTAGATTGCTCAAGACAACTTTAATATGCTCATTTAACAATTTGCTACAAAGACAGGTGGCATTTATGCAGAGATGGGCGCGTTACTGTAATCCCATTACTTTTTTCAAGTAACAACTAAAGTAAGGGATTACTATTGCAAAAATGGTAATTAGATTACCGTTACTTTCCCGTAA
>NW_005187779.1:274565-292279 GCF_000239375.1 Pundamilia nyererei | reverse complement strand
GAATCCTTTATCATCTGCAACTGAAAATAGTTGTGGATGATTACTATACCTTTCTAATGTGACATTGTTGTCCCTGACTCTCTGTCTCTCTCTCTCCCTCCCGCTCTGTTCTTGTGCTACTGAGTGTAACTACCGCCCCTCCCCCTCTGCCCAGCGTAAAGCACAAGGCTTGCATGCTGAGTGAAGCGAAAAAAAATTGCGAGAGAGAGAGAGGGTGAGAGAAAGAAAAATAAAAACCCCACGGCTCGCGATAAGGAGCCGGCTCCCGTCGTTCACGTCAAAGACCCGGCTCTAAGAGCCATTTCGTTCGTGACTGACCCATCACTACTATTATGGCTTACTATGTGGCTTAGACCACCCTGAAGTTTCAGTTTGTGTGAGTAAAATTCTAGTTCGTTATTAATGCATTACATAGCATTAATAAGCTGATCTGTGTCTGTGTGTTGCACCCTCACAGTTTTTTGGTGTACATAGGTAACAAAGTACAGCTAACACCTGTTGCAACCATGTTGGATTCCAAAAGTTGGAAGATTTGTCCGTGGCACCACCACCAAAATATTTTTTTTTATTAAATCCTTGTGATTCTTCATCACTACATCATAGAAACATAGAAAATATATATCATCTTAAAAAAATCTATTCAAATTAAGTCTGATCAGCAATTAGCCTAAGTCACAATTTGCTCAGTAACGCAGCATGTGTTTTATTTTTAACATGAATACAGAATACAACAAGAAAATGACAGGTTTTACATGTATGGTGAAATAACCAAGAATGATCAAAATCATTGCTGTGATGATAACAAATGTACTTTTGGCTCTATCATGCAAAGAAGAACCCCTATGTGAACTGATCAAGAAAGACTGCTGCTTTGTCTGAGGCAAAGATTTTTAAAATGGACTAGCCAAATCAAAATGTGATATCTAAATGCCACATCCTTTCAATCACAGCTAAAAGGGGCAATTCTGTTTTGTTATGACCTCTCAGTTCAAAAGCCTGCAACTATCGGTGCACAAGTGACAGTGGAAGTGGCAACTTTGACATGTGGAAAGGCATATAATGGTTTAGAAGCAAGATATGCTGTGTTATTTTAATTTTATATTTATGTTTTAGAATCAATGTTGTAATTCTACAATCAAGCCTCCCTTTAGAAGCTTGATTTACACAAGTTGCTTACTGCAGAGTTTGTTCCCTTTTCAATAGTTTACACTGGCAGTGACAGCAGCTTCAAACATTGGTCTGTGGTATACGTTGATACGAGAGAACAAAATGTATATTAGTATTGTCGGTTTTTGAATAGGAAAGGAAACCCACTCTGAAATGTTAACCTTATAATCTCTCACTCAAAATAATTAAATAAGCTCTAACGTACCCCTAGTGCTGGTCCCAACCCTGGATAAAAGGAGAGGCCTGTGTGAGGAAGAGCATCCAGAATATAATCTTTGCCAAATCAAAGGAATGGCTCATCGAGAAGATTCATAGAAGCAGTGAAGGAGGATATGGAGAGGTTTTGTGTGACACAGATAGGGTGAGATGGAGGCAGATAATTCGCTGTCTCTGTCTCTTGTCTTCCTCTTTGTCCTCACCTCATCAATTGTTTTCCTGCCTTGAGTTACCTTTTGTTATGCTTTACTATTGGACTTGGTTTTATCGCATTACTTTGTTAAGTAAAGCTTACGTTTTTGTTGTGTTTTGTTGGGCATTTGGGCCTTAAGCTAATGATAAATATCACCTCTTTTCTCAGTCTATTGAAAAGAAGCAGAGCTATACCTAACTCACAGCAGAGTACTTAATAATCCTACACAAAAAAAACAGGACTAGAAGCAAAAGGGGAAGGAGAAAAGTCAGCCATTAATATATGAAGATGTTATGCAGCCACTCAGAGTTTGTAATGACCAGTAACACCATCTCCTGTGTTCCTGACCCAGTGATTCCCCGTGTTTCTTGATTCACAAGAAGCAGTACAAAAATTCTTCAAAATCATGAGATCACTCGGTACAAAAAAGACAATGCAGGACCCTCTCCAGAGAAGCCGCTTGACATTACAGTCACCCTCCAAGTTACGCGGCTAACACCTTTTAAAATAAAAAATGATTTCTCTTTTTTTTATATGCTGTCAACCACAAACAGCCAAAGGTCATATATACAGAGAGAATCATGACATAGAGCCAGGCTTGTTACTATTACAAAAAACACCATGACAGTAACATTATTGTATGACTAAACAAAACCCAACCCAAATTTTCAGGCAGATTTTCATTTCACCTTGTGCATGTTAACCCTCATCATCCTAAAACTAACTTCAAACCAGCCATAATGTATTTGTTGTTCTTTTAAAAAAAATTCTCTGACACTTTGTCAAACAGGAGACAAAAAGTGATGGCAGATATCAACATTTGTTTACTCTTTTTCCCCAAAAAGGTTCTTCTTCTTACTTTTTTCAAAAACACAGTGTTGTGGTTCGGGTGTGGGGCTACGGCTGAGGTCATCACCAACAATGACTTAGGGCAGCGGTCCCCAACCTTTTTTGCACCACGGACCGGTTTATGCCCGACAATATTTTCACGGACCGGCCTTTAAGGTGTCGCGGATAAATACAACAAAATAAAACTAGTACCGGTACCGAAAAAAAAGAAGATTTATTCATAACACACGTTAGTGAGTTAAAGATAAAAACGATAACAAAATAACACTGAAAACTGATAAAAACCCTGAAAAACATACATTTCACACTCGAGCCTCAACTTTCCGGTCCGAGGTCCGGGGGTTGGGGACCGCTGACTTAGGGCACATAGAAAAGATCTGGGACTTTCTCATGCTGTAAGCAACGTCACAGATTCACTAATCACTCTCTTTCTTAATCTTTGTCTATCTATTGTTTAACATTCCGCAGCATGTTGTTTTATGACTCTCCCTTCAGTCCAAGTCAAGCAATTATTGAGTTACTTAGATAAAAAATGAACAAACTGCCCTAAATTGCAGGGAGATGGGCAACTTAGCTGAAGGTCACATTTGCATACAATTTCCCACTATTGACTTATAACCTGAACAACGGAGGCTTCGCGAGGCGAGTATTCCCTCTGACAGCAGCAACATGCTTGAGTGCCGGTGAGAAAGCCCCGGGGCTGTGTAAAGGCTCCGGGTAAAGTGTTTGTCACACACTCTGAATCTCTTTTTTTTTCCCAGACAACACGCTTTCCCTCTCCTTCAGAGTGCCACAGGCGCACACACACAAACAACAATGACAAAAAAGTGCCTCTGGTGCAGAAATGTCATGCAAATTGACTTGTTAGTAAATCTGGAGAATGCAGCTTTTGTTGCTAAGGTAGTGTTTAAAAAGGAGAAGAAAGGGAAATAGATTTCCAGCAAGTCAGTACAGATGAAAAATGGGGCACTGATGGCCAGTGCCCTCCATCTCTTCTTGACACAGTTAAAGCCTGAAGTAAAACTCCTCAAGCACCTTGACTCTCAATAGAAACTCGTGATAATTCAGTTTTCTAAAGTTCTTCATAATAGAATAGTTCTTTTTTTTGGTGTCGCATCAAGATGTATTTTAGGCTTCTTGCCCCCCGCAAGCAACATGTGACCAGCTCTCATTAATTTAATCATACACTCCACCCATGGTACTTATCAGTGGGTCATGGCCCATTATAAATACAGTTTTCTCTATTCATGCACACAGTGATTCCCAGCGGGGTTGAAGAGTAAGTGATTAATTTGATTGGCTTTCCCCTCTGGCGGTACAGCCTCAGACTTGGCGAGAGTTTTGTCATTGTGCTGAGCAGATGGGAACTGCTACTGCGCTGCTGATGAAATTTTATGCAAGTACAATCTCACCTCCGTGCCGCACAATGGCAAACACCTCGTCTAACATATTTTCTTTTCAGTGATAAAACACAACTGTGTAATATACTTTAATTGCTTTGCATCATGTTTACTCCCATTGAGCAGTAGATTAAAAATTAACCATGAATAACAGTCATGCAAACATTTGATAAAAGGGTGTTTGTATAGGTACCAGTTACTGAGGTGATGGTAGAAATTAGAAAGAAGGCGACTGGACTTCTTTAATTATATTTATATATATTTTCATATATTTATGAATAATTTGGAACCTGTGTTTTTAGCGATACATCCTGAGCAATAGTATCATGGATAACCCACTTTGTAAGTTAACATTAAGAAGTTATTTAAAAGATATTTAGTTAAACAATTCTGTCTTTCCATGATGCTAGCATGCCTAGGTCCTATAAATCTTTTGGATACTAATGATGAGCTCATGATAACTTTGTACCAAGAAAAAGTTATTTTGTTTAAATTAAAAACATTACCAGTGTTTTTTAAAGATATTTTAAAGCAGCAGTCCCCAACCTTTTTGTGTGCCACCAACCGGTTTAATGCCAGAGAATATTTTCATGGACCGGCCTTTAAGGTGTCGCAGATAAATACAACAAAATAAAATGATACGACCGAGACAAAAACTGTGGTATTTTGTAAATATAATAATAAACGTGAATTCACTGTGTAATTGTGTAACTTTATTAGCAGCGTCCTCCTGAAATGTGCCAACAAAATTGAGAGCAACAACCTCCTCCCTGCCCCTTAATGCTGTCTGGTCGCTATTTCTTTCAAAATAAGACACACAACTATAACAAGGGAAAAGACGCAAGGAAACCGAGTTAACAATAAAACCCCTGGAAACTATAAATTTCATGTATTTAAGAAATGTTATTTAAATAATGTTTTATTTCTTAATTATCTGAGCAAATTTAGGTCAGAACTAAAATGGTAAATGGCCTGTATTTGTATAGCGCTTTTCTAGTCCCTAAGGACCCCAAAGCGCTTTACACAACCAGTCATCCACACACAGGTGATGGCAAGCTACATTGTAGCCACAGCCACCCTGGGGCGCACTGACAGAGGCAAGGCTGCCGCACACTGGCGCCACCAGGCCCTCTGACCACCACCAGTAGGCAACGGGTGAAGTGTCTTGCCCAAGGACACAACGACCGAGACTGTCCAAGGCTTGAACCAGCAACCTTCCGATTACAAGGCGAACTCCCAACTCTTGAGCCGTGATTGCGAACTACACTATGCTCATCTGCCTTGACACCCATATGAACTTGAATGACATTCCATTCTTGATCCACAGGGTATAATATGATGTCAGCTGCAACTTTTCTATGAAGGCTTTCCACAAGGTTTAGGTTTATGGGAATGTTTGACCGTTCTTCCAGAAGCACATTTGTGAGGTCAGACACTGATGTTGGAGAAGAAGTACTGGCTTACAGCCTCCACTCTAATTCTCCCCAAAGGTGTTCTGTCAGGTTGAGGTCAGGACTCAGTGCAGTTAGTCAAGTTCTTCCCACCAGTCTTGCTGATGTATGTCTTGTCTAACCTTTCTTTGTGCGCTGGTGTGCAGTCAAACTTGGCACAGTGCAGTCAAACAAGGACTGATTTCCTGGCAGCTGCCAAATACAGACTCATTGGATTCCCAGATGGAGACCTGATTTGTTATTCCAGAGAACACGTCTCCACAGCTCTAGAATCCAGTGGTGGCATGCTTTACAACACTGAATTTGACACTTTGCATTCAACTTGCTGATGTAAGGCTTGAATGCAGCTGCTTCACCGTGGAAAGCCATTCCATGAAGCTCTCTACACATTGTTCTTGATCTGATAGGCACTTGGAGCTTGGAGGTCTGTAGCTACTGACTCTGCAGAATCTTGGTGACCTCTGTACACTTTGCACCTCATCTACTGACCCCACTCTGTGATTTTACGTGGACTGAGTTGCTGTTGTTCCCAGTCGCTTCCATTTAGTTGACTGTGGAATATTTAGCAGCAGGGAAATTTCACGACTGGACCTGATGCTCAGCTGTTGTTTGATTTTATACACCTGTGCAATTGGAACACCTGATTTTGATGGGTGAGTGAATACATTTGGCAGTCTAATGTATTTTCATTGTTAGGGAACAGTGGAGTGTCACCAGCTGAAGGATCATAAGCCAAATTGAGACTTCAAGATAGACTGAATAACAATAAGCAAGGTTTTTATTTTAGATGATGAAATTTTTTTTAAAAAGGCAGGATTTAAATGCTCACACACGAGCTCATCAAGTGGAGTAGATACAGGACGATAGACTCAGGTCAAACCAATAAGGATAACGATACAAGGTAAGCACAAATAATACAATACAAGGTGACAAAATACCCAAATAGAACAGGAAGTAAGTAAAAAGGTTAGACGTTACACAAACACATAGCAACTTTACACTAATGGGAAGTCTGGGATAAACTAAAACACAAGGTATCAAATTGTAAACAATAAACAAACCAAGAAAAAATCTGTTCTTCTTCTTCTGCTCCTTCCTTTAGCAATCGCCACAGTGGATCACCTTTCTCCATCTCATCCTATTTCTAGCATCCTCTTCTGTCACAGAAGAGGGTTACTCTCACAGTCCCCTTTAACAACGTCTTTCACTGAATCTTCTCTGTGGTCTTCTTCTTTTTCTCCTGACAGGCAGCTCACCTTTCAGCATCCTTTGTCCAGTATGACTTGCAATGGTACCGCTTCTGCATATGTCAAAATCATCTAAGCCTTGCATCTCTGAAATTGTTACAAACTGCTCAATCTGACCTCTGATGACTCATTTCTAATCCCGGTCACTCCCAGTGAAAATGTTAACATCTTGAGCTCTGTCACCTCCAACTCAGCCTGTTGCTTTTTTGTTAGTGCTACTGTGTCTAAACCATGAATCACAGCAGATGTTTCAAACATCTTCACCCGCTCTGCGCTCTTCTTTACCTCTCTTGTGCACTGTTCATTGCTTTGGATGGTTGATCCTCTCTGTATTACAGGTATGCAATTTAGACCAATCAACTCCATAGCTACGCTCACTTCCCCTGCACTCCCTGATTTAATTAACTGTTCTCCATCCATCCTCCCTTCTCTTTCATTTTCTACATTCGTCAGCTCCTCAAATTAGTCCTTACATCATCTCAAGACACTCTCTTCACTTTTTAGCTCATTTCCAGCTGTACCCTTAATCACTCTAACCTGCTGCACATCTTTTCCAAATTGATCTCTCTGTCTAGTTGATATAAGCCAGTTTCCACTTTTTCATTCAAAACTTAAAACTTTTCCTTTGCTGTTTCCTCCTCTAAACACCTCCTCATCACCTCTGTTCCCTTCATCTACATGTCAGTTGAAGTTCTCTATTTTCTGTTGAATTAATCACCAATAGAAACACTCTCTATTGCTTAAAAAGCAGTTCACTCATCGTGCATCATGATGGTTGGTTGCTAGTGACCCTTCCAGGTTCAGATTGTGCAAGTAATGTATTTTTCGCGCCTTTATGCCAATCAGATGTATCCTTTACTGCTATGGATACTATTAATGGTGTGCAAGGAACCTTTAATGTGTTTATTTCTGAATTTACCTCTTGAGTAGTTTTTGGCTTTAGCTGATAAAATAGAAATACGTTAAAAGAACGCAAATGTTCAAAGATATTTTTGTGATTAGCTTCTGTAGAATTGAGCCAAAACCTTCACCACCAGGGGGCAGCATTAAGCAGAAGGTGTGTACAAATATTTCCAAACGTGTCCATGGTTTTTTCTTCAACAGACTTAGCTAGCTCAGAAGCCCAGGAGGTAGAGCGGGCTGTTTGTTATACTGCATGCCAAAATGTCCTCGGGAAAGATGCTAACTCCAAGATAGCTATTTGATGCATCCACTGTGAATGTTAGATAAAAAAACACTTACATATAGAAAAAACTGCTTGCTTGAATGGATGTGAATGAGGCAAGTGCTTTGAGTGTCCAGAGAGAGTAGAAAAGCACTGTGTAAGGACAAGTCCACTAAGTATTTATTGCCCATCTGCCAAATAAATGAATAAAAAGTTAGATAAAAAAGGTGCTCCTAAAACTTGTCTAAGATCAATATCCCTGTGGGGCCATTATTTATAGATATTCAGCAGTTAGCTTTTGCATTTTAATGCAGCTTGATTAAGCAACAACAACTGCGGTCGGTTGGGTTTGGGAAAAGATTATTGCTATGGTTGCTTCAATAACTGCAAGGAAATCTGCTGTCATTTCCAGAAAGGGGTGGGAATTGTCTTCATAGTAATCAAGACCTAAGGCATCTTGCCTTTCGTGTAATTTTAACACATTACATGCCACCAACGTCAAATGAGTTGATATGTGTGTACTCATGCTACTACCACTCTGTAATCAAGTGTTACAAGGATACATGGCATTAAAAAAAAAAAAAAGAAGCACCACAGTCTGTGCAGATCAAAGACCGTTTGTAGATGTATTATGAAGAAAGATGAAGTCTTCTGAAATCTTTTGAAATCAACTGTGTGAAGTTTTATACATACAGTCAAACACCTTTGGGACCTGAAGACTATAAAATATAGATATTTCTGCATTTACTGCCTATTTTGTCTTTTTCAAAATAGTGCAAATTGCACACTTCTTGCAGAACATATTATATATACACAAGTTACTACACAGTCATTTCTTTCTCTTGGATGTAGTTAACAATTAAACGACTGTGTTAGCTTAGCGTTGCGGCATTTTTCTTAGTGCATAAGGCTTGCTTCAAGTGTTATTAGGTCAACCTGTTTGACAGACAGGCTGCTGCTGTAAATGCACTTATTGGCAGCAGATTTTCCACTGTGGTGTCACTAGTGTCAAACCCACTTAAGCATTTCAGAAGATGGAATAAGTTCAATTCAATTTTATTTATACAGCACCAAATCACAACAACAGTCGCCTCAAGGTGTTTTATATTGTAAGGTAGAGCCTACAATAATACATACAGAGAAAAACCCAGCAGTCATGTGACCCCCATCCTCCCGCCACCCCATTTAACAAGTGAAGTCTTGGTGAATGCCTTTGTCAGGGCTCTGTGTGCGGGGAGGTGGAGATGTGGATCCCAGTGCAGGACTCTGAGACGGAAATATAACTGAAAACCACAGCTTTATTGCTGGCACCAACAAAACAGAAACCAAACATGAAAGCACTAACTGGAACACACAGGCAGGGTCTGAGGGTACGACGCGACACCGAGCATGGGAAAATACAGGGCTTAAATACACAGGGTAGTAATGAGGGAATGGGCAACAGAAGGGAGACACAGCTGGGGGAGATCAGGGCTAACGAGACGGGGGAGCTAAGCTGCACACACTAACATAAGACAAAGACTTTCACAATAAGACAGGAAACAAGAATTACTAAACCAGATGCAGACATGACACTGAGAGACGGACTAGACACTGAACAGAAACTGCAACACACATGAGAACCCAAAACCTAAGAACTGATCCCTCACCAAGAATAACAGAAACAGATCCATAATGATAATAATAAACAAAGCACCAGAACATCAGAAAACAATCCATAATGCAAAAATAAACCAAAACATAATAAACTCAAAATACTGGGTCCAACGGACCCAGAACCATGACAGCCTTAACCCTTGTATGGTGTTCGGGTCTGTGAGACCCGTGTTCAGTTTTTTTCAAAAGAAAAATTGAACAATTAATTATTTTTTCACGTGTAAATGTGTTGTGTCTTTCCACTCACTCCACTTGATTATAACTGATTTATTTATAACATTTTATATAAAAGAAAAACGAGAAGCACATTAATTCATAAATGTGATCTAACAAAGGTAAAGGGAAAAAATTAACCATGTTTGCTGTTCATATGTCTTGTAATTGGGATGAAGTAAACATCTGTTGAGTAATTTAACATAAAATTGCTTGATAGTGTTAATTTGGAAAGCCAAAACTCTAGCGGGTCCACCAGACCCATGAACACTGGCTGAGTAACAAAAATACGAACACCACACAAGGGTTAATACATATTAACAAGACTGATTGATTTACACATCTTTAATCTGCTGCCACAAATCAGCAGGCTTTTTATCTTTTTATTTCCCTTTCATAACTACTGCCTTACCAACAAGCACACCTACAATGACATACTTTACTTCTCACCTTGTAGCACAGATGCACTTCAGTGGTGCTGAAGGAAGCTGGAGGGGGGAGGGGGGTTGCTCGAGCTAGGTGCTTGAATAATGGTTCATGAAGTGTTGATAACCTTTCAGCTTATTATGCCAATTAGAGTACACAGCTGGAGGAGGAAATTAATTCAACACCGGGCCATTTTGTTTGTTTATTTACCAACGTGCGCCGATTGCAATGGGGTAAACAGAGCTTGAGAGATCGAGGCTTTTGCTTGGCGCCACAACGATGGTCGTCGTTTTAACTAGACGCACTTTAATTTCCAAAGCAACTTCAGAGTTGCTTGGGGTCTAATGAAAACTATTCGTTTAAACACACGGGGATAATCATAAAGACCCCATTTGTATATCTTCAATTTAAAAAAGCTGATTTTGTCATTAGAAATGTTGCAAGTAACATTAGTCACAAGAGATGACACTAAACTCCAAAGATAAACTGACAAAACACCAACAGTACCATAAAGCAAAGAGAAAGGACGGGGAATTGATAATCAAGCAGCAGATGGAACATTTTCTTTTGAGACCACACAGTTGGCTCATTTTAAACTGAAAGATGTATGACAGGAGAGAGGAAATTGTGCTTTCCTCTGTTCTCCTCGAGCCATAATGTGGGTTTCCTCTGAACTGGTGTAATTCCCCTCCCAAGGGGACAAGGTTGTTCCACATGAGCTGGTTCCCTAATAACCAACCCAAGCCTCCCATTGCAAAATCCATTAAGGTCAAGTCATGCATAGTTGATTGAACATCTCGTCTGGTGGTCTGCTAAGGAGAGCCATGAGCCTAAGAATACCACATTAATCAGAGGCAAAATGTTTTTATGGTTATGGAACCGCAGATGTTCTTTAGGGGACTTTTTGGCACATTTGTATCATTAGCACATACGTCTGATTTCGAAGCATATTGCCAGCAATGACTTGATGTATGACTGCAGAGCTGGATGTAAACAAAAGCAAGAGACCTTTAAATTGCAGATCCAAACACTCTAAAGGGATCATCCCGCCGGAACCCCCTAGGAAGCCATGGCATCTTTCGCCACTAAATATTACTCTGCTTCCTAAAAAAGAAAAAAGAGAAACCCCGATGACAGTAACCTGCTGTTGTGCAAATGCAAAGAGGTGCTTCAAGAGCACCCTGATCTCTCCTCCACCTCCTTCTATTCACAGGCAGCCTGTGTTCTCCCTGCTCCATTAGTTCAGACACCGCATCCATCCCGCCGAGCCTCACACGGGGGAGGCAGAACCAAGGACGTCACCGTCTGATGCTGTGCGTGTTCTCATGTGTGTCTGCGTGTTTTGTATTGCGGCGGTGGAGTGTAGCGCCTACGAAACGATGCAGTCGAGCATGAAATCACCTCTCTTCAGGTTTAAAGGGCTTACATGGATTTTTAATGATGAGCCCGTATCTTTTATGCGCCAAATATACTCAATGACTCCATTCTTTTCAATGCATATTTAACAGTAAGAAAGAGGACGGACTGTAACAAGATTAATGGGATATGCATAGACGCAGGTGTCTCTCTTTTTCTTTGGGTTAACAATGAAGCTGTTGTGTTCCTTCAAGCTGCCATTTGCATTTTTAATTTAGTGAGTTGTTTGTTTTTTTTTGAGAAAACATCAAGCTGATGAGAGGACAACTTAATTATGGTTAAAAAGTCAATCCTAAAGTTTAGCTTGTAATGTCTAACACTTATAAGACATCTAGTCATTTAACTTAGACATACAAAGTGAGATTAATAATACTGATAACAATTAGTTTTCTAAATATCTAAATAGTAGCAGTTTAGTTTGTATTTTTTTAAATTATAATTGTAAATGTACAGTACATATGTACAACTACTTCATAGATTCTTATTCTATACTATAAGTGTGTTAGGTGTAATGAAGACTTTCAAATTTGCATTGTTAAAATGACACATTTCAGTCAGTCATATCAGTGAGCATGTTAAGATGAGCTAGTGTGTTGGCAGAGAGGAATAATACGTAGTGTAAGTCAGTGACACACGCTTGTAATGTTTATGTGTTGTGGTAACATACAATTTACAAGGATGTTTAATTTGTGCTTAAAGATCTGAAATCAGGGGTACTGTGCATTTTTTTTACAGTTAAAAAAAGCATAAGAAGCAGAGGTATCCTCGCTTTCAGCTCTAGAGTAAATGAGAGCAGGAGTCGACCTGCTAAAGTGAAAAAGAAGGCAATGTGAAGCAGTAAAACTGTAGATCCCCTAATGGTAACTTGAGGTTGTACTTTATACATGAGGCCATCTATATTAAAGACCAGTAGAAAGTTGTTTTAATTCAGAGAGATCTGCTACTGGCCAAGCTTTATAACTTCTTTTCTTTTGTTTATTTCTATCTTCTCCCCTTCTTCTGTGTGCCTCCTGTGGTTGGCTCCACAGGGAGTCAAGACAAATAGAATTTACATGTTAAAATGTCCACTTATCAATAATCATTAAAATGCATGTTTACAGCTGGGTAGAAAAAAAAGTATATTTTCCCCAATCATAACATAATATTGATTTTTTTTAAGTCTTTTTCCAGGATAATTCAGTCAGATCTGTCAAAGATGACTGACAAATGTCCAGGCACAGGCAGGTGGAGGATGGTAGGCCTCATCCGCTACTTCTTCCATTAGGACTTGATGTCTTCATTGTGTTGTCTACTGTTCAGGATTTTTAGAGTATTGTTTTAACAGGTGGTACTGAAAACACATCTCTGTGTTCAAGCTCCGCTATACCTGATGTCTGATAAATATCTTTAATATACAGACCCCTAGTTTGTAAGACAGGTTTTCTGTTTGAAGTTTCGAGGCACGACTGAGATAATTCTATTTAACTGGTAAAATATAGACATCTCCTGATTAATTAATTCGGCCTCATCAACGTTCTCTTTGTCACCATTATCAGTACTTAAGGAGTGTTCATAGGAGGTAATTTAGTTGCCATCCAGGTTCATAGGAGAAACCAGGTTGCTAATGTGGCCATTATGGGATAGCTAATTAGACCATGAGGTAAATTAGTAGGTTACTTTAGATTTATACAAGACCAAAACTCCTTAGCCCTGTTGGCAGCAGTGAGACTAGAATGAGAATTACCTTTCTTACACTATGCACAGCCCAGAGTGGGGAAAAGCTAAGCTTGTCTTAAGGATCTAAACTGATCTAAAATATGACGTTTTTCTCAAACTCAGCTTGTCCAGCTCAGTCCGGCATTTTAAGATTTTTGGACGTCTCAGCTAGAAGATTTATAATCTGACTTTTCCTGCTAAGTAGATATACTTGGGCCCAATGGTGCTTTTGTTTGTGCTCATATAGTATATTGACGTCTATCAAGAATAAAATTGATGGACACCCATCCATTTTCCTCCACTTATCCAATTTGATGTCACTGGGAGCTGGAGCCTATCGCTACGGAAATGTAGAGCTGCCACCCAGGCAAAAGAAAAATAGTATTTCACGTTATAACATGAAAACTTTGCTGTTCTAACAATGGCAGCTCTACACTTCCGTATACCCCAGCTGCTATAGGGCAGCTCCCTGTTTTTAGCCTGTGCCAGAGACACACAACCATTCACAACAACAGAACAACAACAAAACTATAACCATTGGCCAAAATGGTTTTTATATTTGCCTCTAAACATTTTATTGATATTAAAGCTGAGGTCATTAACATGGGAACTGAATTACTTTTGGAGGCAATCACAGGTGTTTATTAGAAGAACTGCAGTTTTTCTTATATTTTAGCTTAACTTTTGAATTAGCTCATCATGCAAGAGCATGCAGTTCTTGTCCTTAAGCTGAACTACTTCTTTTAACCTAAAGCTAGTGCTTTCTTTGCACAATTGATTTTTAATCCCTTTAGTTCATTGTGTCCACCGCTTCTTGTGAATAGCTGTTGACAGCTTGCGTGTTTCTTGAAGAGATACTAATACGATAGCAGTGCAGCCAAAATGAGAGACACCACTTTTGAAAACACTCTAAGCTTGGTTTGCATTACACGATGCAGACCAGAGACATGGCATCCCCCCGTTACTGTAATTATGTTCCGCAATGGTGCCAATGAATTTAAAGCAGCCACATTATTACAACTGACAGTAGACTCATCTCTTCATCACTTATTCAGCGCAAGGCAATTTTCCAAGGCTTCCCCAGATGGCTGTCAATTTTATGCAAAATGGAAAAGAGATTCAGTCCAGCCAGGCTCAAATTGATATCTCCGAGTCATAGGTTGGATAGCTGTTTGAAAGCGTTGAAATAAAGTATGGGGTTTTGGTCTCATATGTGCCTGACAAAAAGTGACAAAGAAAAATACATGTTTTGCACAGATATTTTTCATGAAGGATGACAAAACATCCTGGCTGGCTTTTATGGAGCCATTTATTCCACTTTAACATCTCCCACACTTTTAAGGGTCACTTAGGTTGCGTTAAAAGCGGCCATTAGCGCAGCTTTCAGAGACAGGGAGCTCATGGACGAGGAACACCTTTCGTCTGATCTTTCTGTCTGAATGCAGTGGTTCAGCCGCAAAACAAACACATCACGCAGGGTTAAATTAGAATGTGTCCAGATAACACGTTACAACCTGCTGAAAATGCATTAACACCACAAGCATCAAGTGTACTCACTCTGTTTACTTTGAGCAACCGCTAATTATTATTTTGACCTACACAATGCAATGCTTCATGTTTTTGTAAAAAATCTGATACACAGTTTTTCTAATTGTTTGATGTGTTGAAACTGCGGTTGAGTGTTTTGCTTTTATTTTTCTCTCGGGGTTTTTTCTTTCTGTTTGGCTCCTTTGCTTAAAAGCCCATGATGGGTAGGTTAGACTTGACCCGACTTGACCCGAATGAACTATTACTTCTCACAGCCTCAGAACTAACATTGTGGGAAGGGAAGTGGTGATCCCAGAAGAAAATCAGTATTATTTATTTCTTGATATTATATGGTTATATTATATTATATGGTTCTATTATATGGTTTATAATTATGATTATTTGTATTAGGTGCATTTGTGCCTTTACCAAATGTTTATTATCTATTACCACTCTTTACATTAATGACTGGCTGTGTTGTTACGGGAGATTGAATGAACCGGTTTTGGTCATGGTGAGTAAGACTGACTGAGATACAAAATGCAAAGCACCGTTTCTGAAAGTGAGAAAATCCATGAATTTTGGTTGACATGGTAGATTCAGTTAGGAAATGTTGACTTTTCTATGTCAGTCTGATTCGGTACCCAACTTAAATATGTACTTGCATTTAATACAGAGTGAATTTATTCATAAATTAATTCAAAAAGGCAAACATTTATATATATTCTTGCATTAAATACATATATGTCCAACTTATGAAAGGCATTTTTAATTTTTACGTTTTCAATTCAATTCAGTGTTATTTATAGAGCGCCAAATCACAACAGCAGTTGTCTCAAGGTACTTTATACTGTAAAGATCCCACAATAACCCCATTTATACTAGTGTTATTAGTACTTCTTTCAGTAGGAATTACTGCATCAGTAAGGTGTGGCAGGGAGGAGTTCAGCTTGTGGCACTGCTGATTTATTAAAGTCCTGACTGATCTGATAGTGCCTGCGACTGTATTTCTGGGTTGGGTGTTCGTCATCGTCCACTTGTTCAGGTCAGGTGAGTTGTTACGGCAAATCAACCATAGCACTAGCATGGTCAGGAAACTGTTTAGTAGTAGTATTGGCCCTTTGGTTAGATGCTAAGTCCTGCTAGAAAGGAATGGGTTTTCCATAAATCAGATTTTACCGTCGAGCAGAGGTAGCACGTTCGCTGTCTCCTCCAGTCTGGGACTGACCGTCTGCCTGCAGTGAGCGCTGCTGTCAGATAGAGGCAGTGTACAAACGGACTCTATCTTGCGCTTCTTTGGCCCATCAGTTAGTTGTCATGAAGACAGAAAGTTATTACATAAAATGAGCTCAAGTGAAACAGAGTGTTTAAAACAATGAAATGTGTCCAATGCAGCCACCATCTTTTCATGCTTTATTTTTTTGGTTTATCTTTGCAGTTCTCCTGTTACCATTAAACTTGTTCCTGTCCCTATTTAAATATTCTGGCCAACTTGTTAGCAAGAAAATACCTTTCCCTCCTCCACCTGACCAGAACCCTGTACACTGATGGACAGGACTACAAAAAGATTTTCAGCTGATGGAAGCATGTAGTGGTCTAAAACCTAAAAACCTTGTAGGCAGCTGTGTTGACAGTGGACTTGATAAAACCACGACCACCTACTCCAACAGTTCACACCCCAAATCATCACAGCCAACTTAGAATTTGTGCCTCTCCGCTCTTCTTCCAGACTTTGATTTCCCAAATTAAAATTAAAATTTTACTTTCATCTGAAAAGAGGATATTGAACCACTGAGGAACATTCCAGATGTTTGTCAATGTTTCTTAATGCTTTGGCGCCAGCCCCGTTTCCTGTGAAACGCTCCCAACTTCTTGAATAAACTTTTCTCGACTGTCGCCTTGAGGCTGCACTTAGCCCCGTTCCTCGTTCTACCACACCTCTCCCTTTCAGTCAACTTTCCATATGCTTACATCGATACAGCACTCTGTAAACAGCCAGGATTTTCAGCAACAACCTTCTGTAGCTTACCTCTTTGGGGAGGGTGTCACTGATCATCATCTGGACACTTGTCAAGTCAGCAGTCTTCCCCATGATTGTGGTTGTGTACGTGGAACTAGGCTGAGAATTTGAATATTTATTTCTTCAGACTTTACATGAAATATTCTGATAAACTGAAATACTGGACTTCTGGTTTTCATTAGCTATAAGAGAATAATCAAAATTTAAATAGATAAAAGCTTAATTGTATATTTTGATGATACTGTTTTTTAATTTAGTGTACAGTATCCATGCACACTCCTTAAAATAAATTAGTTAACATGAACAATCTTATCTGATGTCATTTAGAGAAAAAAACAAAAAAAACAACAAAAAAAACATGAACAATCTTAACTTTGATGTGAAAGTATCTGACCCTTCTTATATTATTATTATTTGGTTCATTGAATACTTTGCTTGAAAAGTAATTGATTTGAATCTGTAAAATTGTATACTTTGCTACTAAAATTATGCATCAGAATATTTAATAAATTGATCCCTTACTTTTTTTTTAGCAGTGCGTTATAAATACATGCCTCATAGGATCTAAAAAGACGAGCATTCACAGTAACGATAAACAAATACATGATCATAACCAGTGAATATGAATGATTTCAAATCATTTTCTATTATAACTTCTGTACCTGAGCGTACCTGGATTTTACTTGTGTGGGCGACTCAAACTTTAATATCATCCCAGTACAGACCTGCATCACTGAATTTATACACACATTTTATGCACGTGCACCCAGTTATTTTTATAGTTTGTCTTTTCAACCATTACAATGAATACACTACTGTACAATCCCTTCACTCTTTATATTTAAATTTTTTGGAAGATTAGTCACTACTTGCACATTTCACATTTCCTTGCTGTTAGGCTGATCACTGCACTTTTGCATCCCCGGAGAGGGAACAGGACTGAACATATCGATCGACTGACTGATTGAGTTGAACTCTCTGTTCTCTCAGCCTCATGTTCACATTCTGCAGCATCTTCCTCTTTTTGTTCTTTTAACCCGTTTTTGTCTGAACAGAATAGAACATTGCACACA
>NW_005187779.1:270094-272100 GCF_000239375.1 Pundamilia nyererei | reverse complement strand
GATGCCTGGATGCTAAACTTAATTGTTACACCTGGTACATTTTATTTTGTTTCATTTTATTACAGATGAAAGAAATTAGACAGTTTTTCAGCTCTCAATGATCCCGCAGTGACTGTGTGACTTTGGGACCTGTAGCAGAGTTTGGGCCCAGACACAGCTAATGACATCAGACTTAAAGACCGTATTGAACAGTATAGATGAACACTACAGGGAGGAAGCTTGGAGTGATTTATGACCAGTACGTGTTCTTTCACTAACACATTAAAAACAAGAGTTTACAGTTGTCTTCTTCCTAATTATATTATAATCAGGAATACTGTCTCAGTTAAGATTAATTAAGGATGCACTGATCCAGCTTCATCCACTTTCAACAGAGTGCTGAGACCTTGGATTCCAACCCAGTGTTAAAGTATACATGACATCAGGCTCAAACTAACTGTTTCTGTCCTAACTCTGTAAAAGATAATAATAATAATCATAATAATACATATAGATATACTCTCATCATATGCAAGAATTTAATCCACACAGGGTCAAAAGTATATATAAACTCTTTTATATACATATAGTCACCTAATCTTTTAGTAAGTGTTGCTTTAGTGTCTTTTAACTTGACAAGGTCTATTAACTTCTCGTTAGTGATCATGATTGACTACAACTGGTTTTACTTCAGCAGCATCAAAAGGATTTGTTTGACAGCGCTCACTGGATGAAAGTGTCACAGTCATGAAATACCTTCAAACTACTGATTCTTTGCTGTCAATGTTCTTCATGCTGTGTTAGCAACTCTACTAATAACTCATTCCAATGGCTGGCATTGCAAAGAATAACACAGAATTGAATTGAAATGACTAGATTAACCATATAAATTTCTCTGTGTCATGACTCAGCTTTCTGAGTTGAGATCGGACTGATATCTCATCCAGATATGGTATAGGTGCCGCCCTAGTCCTGGTCCTAGCTCCACCATCCTCACTTATTAAAGGATCCAGACACGTAGACAAGTAGTGCTTCTTGAGTCGCTGCAAAGAAGCTTTGCTTTTTTAGTGCTGACCATTCTAACAGAATGAAATATACTGCAAAACAAACCCGTGCATACCTGCACATAATAAGCAGCAAGGACCGGGGCTTATTTGTTCTGCGATGCATTTCAGCAGGACGAAAGACTCTGCAGGAGACACCGCAGAGAGCTACAGAGGTTTGTATTGATGCAATGACTGTAAAAGATGCGGCACCCTTTGCTTTGATTTATTAGCTCCTGCTCAATGTAACTGTAGCCACAGTTGAAAGGTACATATTGGTCACAGCCCGATATTGATTTTTCTACAGTTAAATGGATGGCTTTGTTTAACAGTGAAAAAGTGAGCAATTTTACTCGCACTAGCAAGCTGTTTAATAGTCCCAAATCTATATTTCATTAAAATGATGACACATTGCACTCCCAGCCCCTGTCTTTACTCCTGTTCTATTGATCTCTAGCAGTTTGGGTCTTGCAGAGAATCATAAATCGTCCAAGCATCTGTGGCACTTTTTTTTAACACTTACCTTCCATCTCACAAATAATGAAGCACGGGAATTACACAGAGCCATGAGCGAATGTGAGGTCTGCGTTTCAGAGTATTCTCATCCTCATCATTTCCATGCAGAGCTGGACAGTATACACCAGCTAGGAATGTTGTCATGTACAGTGCATGTTCCCTGTCACAAAAGAATTCATTCACTCAGTAGTTCTCAGTTTTTTGGAGATAACAGCAAGGAGAGTAACAGCCATAGAATTCCCTCTTGTTTTCCTTTAGTCAAAACACTCTGTGGCTCACACTCGCCTTGAACAACTACAGGTTACATCCCTGCTTAATAAGCTTGCAGTGTGTCTTCATTGTGTCATCATTCCTGAATAGATGACCTTTATAGTCCCTAAACTAGCATTTCTCTGGAAAAGAGAGCAGCAGACTTTTCCCGCATCTACCTTTCTCTCCTTTTTATTTTCACACAATTAAACCAGAGGC